>NW_027422794.1:0-138366 GCF_048934315.1 Petromyzon marinus
GGCCCGGGGACCCCCCGGCCCGGGACCGGCCCGGGGGACGGCCCGGGGACCGGCCCGGGGACGGCCCGGGGGACGGCCCGGGGACGGCCCGAAGGACGGCCCGGGGGACGGCCCGGGGACCGGCCCGAGGGACGGCCCGGGGACGGCCCGGGGACCGGCCCGGGACCGGCCCGGGGACCGGCCCGGGGACCGGCCCGGGGGACGGCCCGGGGGACGGCCCGGGGGACGGCCCGGGGACGGCCCGGGGACGGCCCGGGGACGGCCCGGGGGACGGCCCGGGGGACGGCCCGGGGACGGCCCGGGGGACGGCCCGGGGGACGGCCCGGGGGACGGCCCGGGGACGGCCGGGGACCGGCCCGGGGACCGGCCCGGGGGACGGCCCGGGGGACGGCCCGGGGGACGGGCCCGGGGGACGGCCCGGGGGACGGCCCGGGGGGACGGCCGGGGACGGCCCGGGGGACGGCCCGGGGGACGGCCCGGGGACGGCCCGGGGACGGCCCGGGGGACGGCCCGGGGACGCCCGGGGGGACGGCCCGGGGACCGGCCCGGGGACCGGCCCGGGGACCGGCCCGGGGACCGGTCCCCGGGGGACCGCCGGGGACGGCCCGGGGGACCGGCCCGGGGACCGGTCCCGGGGACCGGCCCGGGGGACCGGCCCGGGGGGACCGGCCCGGGGGACCGGCCCGGGGACCGGCCCGGGGACCGGCCCGGGGACCGGCCCCGGGGGACCGGCCCGGGGGACCGGCCCGGGGGACCGGCCCGGGGGACGGCCCGGGGGACCGGCCCGGGGACCGGCCCGGGGGACCGGCCCGGGGGACCGGCCCGGGGGACCGGCCCGGGGGACCGGCCCGGGGGACCGGCCCGGGGGACCGGCCCGGGGGACCGGCCCGGGGGACCGGCCCGGGGGACCGGCCCGGGGGACCGGCCCGGGGGACCGGCCCGGGGACCGCCCGGGGGACCGGCCCGGGGGACCGGCCCGGGGGACCGGCCCGGGGGACCGGCCCGGGGGACCGGCCCGGGGGACCGGCCCGGGGACCGGCCCGGGGGACCGGCCCGGGGGACCGGCCCGGGGGACCGGCCCGGGGGACCGGCCCGGGGGACGGCCCGGGGACGGCCCGGGGACGGCCCGGGGGACGGCCCGGGGGACGGCCCGGGGGACGGCCCGGGGACGGCCCGGGGGACGGCCCGGGGGACGGCCCGGGGGACGGCCCGGGGGACGGCCCGGGGGACGGCCCGGGGGACGGCCCGGGGGACGGCCCGGGGACGGCCCGGGGGACGGCCCGGGGGACGGCCCGGGGGACGGCCCGGGGGACGGCCCGGGGACCGGCCCGGGGACCGGCCCGGCGGGACGGCCCGGGGACCGGCCCGGGGACCGGCCCGGGGGACGGCCCGGGGACCGGCCGGGACGGCCCGGGGGACGGCCCGGGGACCGGCCCGGAGGACGGCCCGGGGACGGCCCGGGGACGGCCCGGAGGACGGCCCGGGGGACGGCCCGGGGACCGGCCCGAGGGACGGCCCGGGGACCGGCCCGGGACGGCCCGGGGGACGGCCCGGGGACGGCCCGGGGGACCGGCCCGGGGGACGGCCCGGGGACGGCCCGGGGGACGGCCCGGGGACGGCCCGGGGACGGCCCGGGGGACGGCCCGGGGACGGCCCGGGGGACGGCCCGGGGACCGGCCCGGGGACGGCCCGGGGGACGGCCCGGGGGACGGCCCGGGGGACGGCCCAGGGACGGCCCGGGGACCGGCCCGGGGACCGGCCCGGGGGACGGCCCGGGGGACGGCCCGGGGGACGGCCCGGGGGACGGCCCGGGGACGGCCCGGGGGACGGCCCGGGGACGGCCCGGGGGACGGCCCGGGGACGGCCCGGGGACCGGCCCGGGGACCGGCCCGGGGGACGGCCCGGGGGACGGCCCGGGGACGGCCCGGGGACCGGCCCGGGGACCGGCCCGGGGGACCGGCCCGGGGACCGGTCCCCCGGGGGACCGGCCCGGGGGACCGGCCCGGGGGACCGGCCCGGGGACCGGTCCCGGGGGACCGGCCCGGGGGACCGGCCCGGGGGACCGGCCCGGGGGACCGGCCCGGGGGACCGGTCCCGGGGACCGGCCCGGGGGACCGGCCCGGGGGACCGGCCCGGGGGACCGGCCCGGGGGACCGGCCCGGGGGACCGGCCCGGGGACCGGCCCGGGGGACCGGCCCGGGGGACCGGCCCGGGGGACCGGCCCGGGGGACCGGCCCGGGGGACCGGCCCGGGGGACCGGCCCGGGGGACCGGCCCGGGGGACCGGCCCGGGGACCGGCCCGGGGGACCGGCCCGGGGGACCGGCCCGGGGGACCGGCCCGGGGGACCGGCCCGGGGGACCGGCCCGGGGGACCGGCCCGGGGGACCGGCCGGGGGACGGCCGGGGGACCGGCCCGGGGGACCGGCCCGGGGGACCGGCCCGGGGGACCGGCCCGGGGGACCGGCCCGGGGGACCGGCCCGGGGGACCGGCCCGGGGGACCGGCCCGGGGGACCGGCCCGGGGGACCGGCCCGGGGGACCGGCCCGGGGGACCGGCCCGGGGGACCGGCCCGGGGGACCGGCCCGGGGGACCGGCCCGGGGGACGGCCCGGGGGACGGCCCGGGGGACGGCCCGGGGGACGGCCCGGGGGACGGCCCGGGGACCGGCCCGGGGGACGGCCCCGGGGGACGGCCCGGGGACGGCCCGGGGGACGGCCCGGGGACGGCCCGGGGGACGGCCCGGGGGACGGCCCGGGGGACGGCCCGGGGACCGTCCCGAGGGGACGGCCCGGGGACCGGCCCGGGGACCGGCCCGGGGACGGCCCGGGGACCGGCCCGGGGGACCGGCCCGGGGGACGGCCCGGGGGACGGCCCGGGGGACGGCCCGGGGGACGGCCCGGGGACCGGCCCGAGGGACGGCCCGGGGGACGGCCCGGGGACCGGCCCGGGGACCGGCCCGGGGACCGGCCCGGGGACCGGCCCGGGGGACGGCCCGGGGGACGGCCCGGGGGACCGGCCCGGGGGACGGCCCGGGGGACGGCCCGGGGGACGGCCCGGGGGACGGCCCGGGGGACGGCCCGGGGGACGGCCCGGGGGACGGCCCGGGGACCGGCCCGGGGACCGGCCCGGGGACGGCCCGGGGGACGGCCCGGGGGACGGCCCGGGGACGGCCCGGGGGACGGCCCGGGGGACGGCCCGGGGACGGCCCGGGGGACGGCCCGGGGGACGGCCCGGGGGACGGCCCGGGGGACGGCCCGGGGGACGGCCCGGGGGACGGCCCGGGGGACGGCCCGGGGGACGGCCCGGGGGACGGCCCGGGGACGGCCCGGGGGACGGCCCGGGGACGGCCCGGGGACGGCCCGGGGGACGCCCGGGGGACGGCCCGGGGGACGGCCCGGGGGACGGCCCGGGGGACGGCCCGGGGGACGGCCCGGGGACGGCCCGGGGGACGGCCCGGGGGACGGCCCGGGGGACGGCCCGGGGGACGGCCCGGGGACCGGCCCGGGGACGGCCCGGGGGACGGCCCGGGGACCGGCCCGGGGGACGGCCCGGGGGACGGCCCGGGGGACGGCCCGGGGGACGGCCCGGGGGACGGCCCGGGGGACGGCCCGGGGGACGGCCCGGGGACGGCCCGGGGACCGGCCCGGGGGACGGCCCGGGGGACGGCCCGGGGACCGGCCCGGGGGACGGCCCGGGGGACGGCCCGGGGGACGGCCCGGGGGACGGCCCGGGGGACGGCCCGGGGACGGCCCGGGGGACGGGCCCGGGGGACGGCCCGGGGGACGGCCCGGGGGACGGCCCGGGGGACGGCCCGGGGGACGGCCCGGGGGACGGCCCGGGGGACGGCCCGGGGGACGGCCCGGGGGACGGCCCGGGGGACGGCCCGGGGGACGGCCCGGGGGACGGCCCGGGGACCGGCCCGGGGGACGGCCCGGGGGACGGCCCGGGGGACGGCCCGGGGGACGGCCCGGGGACGGCCCGGGGGACGGCCCGGGGGACGGCCCGGGGACGGCCCGGGGGACGGCCCGGGGACGGCCCGTGGGACGGCCCGTGGGACGGCCCGTGGGACGGCCCGGGGGACGGCCCGGGGACGGCCCGGGGGACGGCCCGGGGGACGGCCGGGGGACGGCCCGGGGGACGGCCCGGGGACGGCCCGGGGGACGGCCCGGGGGACGGCCCGGGGGACGGCCCCGGGGGACGGCCCGGGGGACGGCCCGGGGGACGGCCCGGGGGACGGCCCGGGGGACGGCCCGGGGGACGGCCCGGGGGACGGCCCGGGGGACGGCCCGGGGACGGCCCGGGGGACGGCCCGGGGGACGGCCCGGGGGACGGCCCGGGGGCGGCCCGGGGGACGGCCCGGGGGACGGCCCGGGGGACGGCCCGGGGGACGGCCCGGGGGACGGCCCGGGGGACGGCCCGGGGGACGGCCCGGGGGACGGCCCGGGGGACGGCCCGGGGGACGGCCCGGGGGACGGCCCGGGGGGACGGCCCGGGGGACGGCCCGGGGGACGGCCCGGGGGACGGCCCGGGGGACGGCCGGGGACGGCCCGGGGACGGCCCGGGGACCGGCCCGGGGGACGGCCCGGGGGACCGGCCCGGGGGACGGCCCGGGGGACGGCCCGGGGACGGCCCGGGGACGGCCCGGGGACGGCCGGGGACGGCCCGGGGACGGCCCGGGGACGGCCCGGGGGACGGCCCGGGGGACGGCCCGGGGGACGGCCCGGGGGACGGCCCGGGGGACGGCCGGGGGACGGCCCGGGGGACGGCCCGGGGGACGGCCCGGGGGACGGCCCGGGGACGGCCCGGGGGACGGCCCGGGGGACGGCCCGGGGACGGCCCGGGGACGGCCCGGGGACGGCCCGGGGGACGGCCCGGGGACGGCCCGGGGACGGCCCGGGGACCGGCCCGGGGACGGCCCGGGGGACGGCCCGGGGACGGCCCGGGGACGGCCCGGGGACGGCCCGGGGGACGGCCCGGGGACGGCCCGGGGGACGGCCCGGGGACGGCCCGGGGACGGCCCGGGGGACGGCCCGGGGACGGCCCGGGGGACGGCCCGGGGGACGGCCCGGGGACGGCCCGGGGGACGGCCCGGGGGACGGCCCGGGGGACGGCCCGGGGGACGGCCCGGGGGACGGCCCGGGGGACGGCCCGGGGGACGGCCCGGGGGACGGCCCGGGGGACGGCCCGGGGGACGGCCCGGGGGACGGCCCGGGGGACGGCCCGGGGGACGGCCCGGGGGACGGCCCGGGGGACGGCCCGGGGGACGGCCCGGGGGACGGCCCGGGGGACGGCCCGGGGGACGGCCCGGGGGACGGCCCGGGGGACGGCCCGGGGGACGGCCCGGGGGACGGCCCGGGGGACGGCCCGGGGGACGGCCCGGGGGACGGCCCGGGGGACGGCCCGGGGGACGGCCCGGGGGACGGCCCGGGGACGGCCCGGGGGACGGCCCGGGGGACGGCCCGGGGGACGGCCCGGGGGACGGCCCGGGGGACGGCCCGGGGGACGGCCCGGGGGACGGCCCGGGGGACGGCCCGGGGGACGGCCCGGGGGACGGCCCGGGGGACGGCCCGGGGGACGGCCCGGGGACGCGGTGCCCGGGGGACGGCCCGGGGGACGGCCCGGGGGACGCCCGGGGGACGGCCCGGGGGACGGCCCGGGGGACGGCCCGGGGGACGGCCCGGGGGACGGGCCCGGGGGACGGCCCGGGGGACGGCCCGGGGGACGGCCCGGGGGACGGCCCGGGGGACGGCCCGGGGGACGGCCCGGGGGACGGCCCGGGGGACGGCCCGGGGGACGGCCCGGGGACGGCCCGGGGGACGGCCCGGGGGACGGCCCGGGGGACGGCCCGGGGGACGGCCCGGGGGACGGCCCGGGGGACGGCCCGGGGGACGGCCCGGGGGACGGCCCGGGGGACGGCCCGGGGGACGGCCCGGGGGACGGCCCGGGGGACGGCCCGGGGGACGGCCCGGGGGACGGCCCGGGGGACGGCCCGGGGGACGGCCCGGGGGACGGCCCGGGGGACGGCCCGGGGGACGGCCCGGGGGACGGCCCGGGGGACGGCCCGGGGGACGGCCCGGGGGACGGCCCGGGGGACGGCCCGGGGACGGCCCGGGGGCCGGCCCGGGGGACGGCCCGGGGGCACGGCCCGGGGGACGGCCCGGGGGACGGCCCGGGGGACGGCCCGGGGGACGGCCCGGGGGACGGCCCGGGGGACGGCCCGGGGGACGGCCCGGGGACGGCCCGGGGGACGGCCCGGGGGACGGCCCGGGGGACGGCCCGGGGGACGGCCCGGGGACGGCCCGGGGGACGGCCCGGGGGACGGCGGGGGACGGCCCGGGGACCCCGGGGGACGGCCCGGGGGACGGCCCGGGGGACGGCCCGGGGGACGGCCCGGGGACCGGCCCGGGGGACGGCCCGGGGGACGGCCCGGGGGACGGCCCGGGGGACGGCCCGGGGGACGGCCCGGGGACGGCCCGGGGGACGGCCCGGGGGACGGCCCGGGGACGGCCCGGGGGACGGCCCGGGGGACGGCCCCGGGGGACGGCCCGGGGGACGGCCCGGGGGACGGCCCGGGGGACGGCCCGGGGGACGGCCCGGGGGACGGCCCGGGGGACGGCCCGGGGGACGGCCCGGGGGACGGCCCGGGGGACGGCCCGGGGACCGGCCCGGGGACCGGCCCGGGGGACCGGCCCGGGGGACGGCCCGGGGGACGGCCCGGGGACGGCCCGGGGGACGGCCCGGGGGACGGCCCGGGGACCGGCCCGGGGACGGCCCGGGGGACGGCCCGGGGACCGGCCCCGGGGACCGGCCCGGGGGACCGGCCCGGGGGACGGCCCGGGGACCGGCCCGGGGACCGGCCCGGGGACCGGCCCGGGGGACGGCCCGGGGGACGGCCCGGGGACGGCCCGGGGGACGGCCCGGGGGACGGCCCGGGGGACGGCCCGGGGGACGGCCCGGGGGACCGGCCCGGGGGACCGGCCCGGGGACCGGCCCGGGGACCGGCCCGGGGGACGGCCCGGGGGACGGCCCGGGGGACGGCCCCGGGGGACGGCCCGGGGGACGCCCGGGGGACGGCCGGGGACCGGCCCGGGGACCGGCCCGGGGACGGCCCGGGGGACCGGCCCGGGGGACCGGCCCGGGGGACCGGCCGGGGGACCGGCCCGGGGGACCGGCCCGGGGGACCGGCCCGGGGGACCGGCCCGGGGGACCGGCCCGGGGGACCGGCCCGGGGGACCGGCCCGGGGGACCGGCCCGGGGGACCGGCCCGGGGGACCGGCCCGGGGGGACCGGCCCGGGGGACCGGCCCGGGGGACCGGCCGCGGGGACCGGCCCGGGGGGACCGGCCCGGGGGACCGGCCCGGTGGACTGGCCCGGGGGACCGGCCGGGGGACCGGCCCGGGGGACCGGCCCGGGGGACCGGCCCGGGGGACCGGCCCGGGGGACCGGCCCGGGGGACCGGCCCGGGGACCGGCCCGGGGGACAGGCCCGGGGGACCGGCCCGGGGGACCGGCCCGGGGGACCGGCCCGGGGGACCGGCCCGGGGGACCGGCCCGGGGGACCGGCCCGGGGGACCGGCCCGGGGGACCGGCCCGGGGGACCGGCCCGGGGGACCGGCCCGGGGGACCGGCCCGGGGGACCGGCCCGGGGACCGGCCCGGGGGACCGGCCCGGGGGACCGGCCCGGGGGACCGGCCGGGGGACCGGCCCGGGGACCGGCCCGGGGGACCGGCCCGGGGGACCGGCCCGGGGACCGGCCCGGGGGACCGGCCCCGGGGACCGGCCCGGGGACCGGCCCGGGGACCGGCCCGGGGGACCGGCCCGGGGACCGGCCCGGGGGACCGGCCCGGGGGACCGGCCCGGGGGACCGGCCCGGGGGACCGGCCCGGGGGACCGGCCCGGGGGACCGGCCCGGGGGACCGGCCCGGGGGACCGGCCCGGGGGACCGGCCCGGGGGACGGCCCGGGGACCGGCCCGGGGACCGGCCCGGGGACCGGCCCGGGGACCGGCCCGGGGACGGCCCGGGGGACGGCCCGGGGACGGCCCGGGGGACGGCCCGGGGGACCGGCCCGGGGGACGGCCCGGGGGACCGGCCCGGGGGACGGCCCGGGGGACGGCCCGGGGACCGGCCCGGGGACCGGCCCGGGGACCGGCCCGGGGACCGGCCCGGGGACCGGCCCGGGGACGGCCCGGGGACCGGCCCGGGGGACCGGCCCGGGGGACCGGCCCGGGGGACGGCCCGGGGACGGGCCCGGGGGACGGCCCGGGGGACGGCCCGGGGGACGGCCCGGGGGACGGCCCGGGGGACGGCCCGGGGGACGGCCCGGGGGACGGCCCGGGGGACGGCCCGGGGGACGGCCCGGGGGACGGCCCGGGGACGGCCCGGGGGACGGCCCGGGGGACGGCCCGGGGGACGTCCCGGGGGACGGCCCGGGGGACGGCCCGGGGGACGGCCCGGGGGACGGCCCGGGGGACGGCCCGGGGGACGGCCCGGGGGACGGCCCGGGGGACGGCCCGGGGGACGGCCCGGGGGACGGCCCGGGGGACGGCCGGGGGACGGCCCGGGGGACGGCCCGGGGGACGGCCCGGGGGACGGCCCGGGGGACGGCCCGGGGGACGGCCCGGGGGACGGCCCGGGGGACGGCCCGGGGGACGGCCCGGGGGACGGCCCGGGGGACGGCCCGGGGGACGGCCCGGGGGACGGCCCGGGGGACGGCCCGGGGGACGGCCCGGGGGACGGCCCGGGGGACGGCCCGGGGGACGGCCCGGGGGACGGCCGGGGGACGGCCCGGGGGACGGCCCGGGGGACGGCCCGGGGGACGGCCCGGGGGACGGCCCGGGGGACGGCCCGGGGGACGGCCCGGGGGACGGCCCGGGGGACGGCCCGGGGGACGGCCCGGGGACGGCCCGGGGGACGGCCCGGGGGACGGCCCGGGGGACGGCCCGGGGGACGGCCCGGGGGACGGCCCGGGGGACGGCCCGGGGGACGGCCCGGGGGACGGCCCGGGGGACGGCCCGGGGGACGGCCCGGGGGACGGCCCGGGGGACGGCCCGGGGGACGGCCCGGGGGACGGCCCGGGGACGGCCCGGGGGACGGCCCGGGGGACGGCCCGGGGGACGGCCCGGGGACGGCCCGGGGGACGGCCCGGGGGACGGCCCGGGGACGGCCCGGGGGACGGCCCGGGGGACGGCCCGGGGGACGGCCCGGGGGACGGCCCGGGGGACGGCCCGGGGGACGGCCCGGGGGACGGCCCGGGGGACGGCCGGGGGACGGCCCGGGGGACGGCCCGGGGGACGGCCCGGGGGACGGCCCGGGGGACGGCCCGGGGGACGGCCCGGGGGACGGCCCGGGGGGACGGCCCGGGGGACGGCCCGGGGACGGCCCGGGGGACGGCCCGGGGGACGGCCCGGGGGACGGCCCGGGGGACGGCCCGGGGACGGCCCGGGGGACGGCCCGGGGGACGGCCCGGGGGACGGCCCGGGGGACGGCCCGGGGACGGCCCCGGGGACGGCCCGGGGGACGGCCCGGGGGGACGGCCCGGGGGACGGCCCGGGGGCGGCCCGGGGGGCGGCCCGGGGGCGGCCCGGGGGACGGCCCGGGGACGGCCCGGGGACTGCCCGGGGACGGCCCGGGGGACGGCCCGGGGGACGGCCCGGGGGACGGCCCGGGGGACGGCCCGGGGGACGGCCCGGGGGACGGCCCCGGGGACGGCCCGGGGGACGGCCCGGGGGACGGCCCGGGGGACGGCCCGGGGGACGGCCCGGGGGACGGCCCGGGGACCGGCCCGGGGACCGGCCCGGGGACCGTCCCGGGGACCGGCCCGGGGGACGGCCCGGGGGACGGCCCGGGGGACGGCCCGGGGGACGGCCCGGGGGACGGCCCGGGGGACGGCCCGGGGGACGGCCCGGGGGACGGCCCGGGGGACGGCCCGGGGGAAGGCCCGGGGACGGCCCGGGGGACGGCCCGGGGACCGGCCCGGGGACCGGCCCGGGGACCGGCCCGGGGGACGGCCCGGGGGACGGCCCGGGGGACGGCCCGGGGGACGGCCCGGGGGACGGCCCGGGGGACGGCCCGGGGGACGGCCCGGGGGACGGCCCGGGGGACGGCCCGGGGGACGGCCCGGGGACCGGCCCGGGGACCGGCCCGGGGACCGGCCCGGGGGACGGCCCGGGGGACGGCCCGGGGGACGGCCCGGGGGACGGCCCGGGGGACGGCCCGGGGACGGCCCGGGGGACGGCCCGGGGGACGGCCCGGGGGACGGCCCGGGGGACGGCCCGGGGGACGGCCCGGGGGACGGCCCGGGGGACGGCCCGGGGGACGGCCCGGGGGACGGCCCGGGGGACCGGCCCGGGGGACGGCCCGGGGGACGGCCCGGGGACGGCCCGGGGGACGGCCCGGGGGACGGCCCGGGGGACGGCCCGGGGGACGGCCCGGGGGACGGCCCGGGGACGGCCCGGGGGACGGCCCGGGGGACGGCCCGGGGGGCGGCCCGGGGGACGGCCCGGGGGGCGGCCCGGGGGACGGCCCGGGGGACGGCCCGGGGGACTGCCCGGGGGACGGCCCGGGGGACGGCCCGGGGGACGGCCCGGGGGACGGCCCGGGGGACGGCCCGGGGGACGGCCCGGGGGACGGCCCGGGGGACGGCCCCGGGGACGGCCCGGGGGACGGCCCGGGGGACGGCCCGGGGGACGGCCCGGGGGACGGCCCGGGGACCGGCCCGGGGACCGGCCCGGGGACCGGCCCGGGGACCGGCCCGGGGACCGGCCCGGGTGACGGCCCGGGTGACGGCCCGGGTGACGGCCCGGGTGACGGCCCGGGTGACGGCCCGGGGGACGGCCCGGGGGACGGCCCGGGGGACGGCCCGGGGGACGGCCCGGGGGACGGCCCGGGGGACGGCCGGGGGACGGCCCGGGGGACGGCCCGGGGGACGGCCCGGGGGACGGCCCGGGGGACGGCCCGGGGGACGGCCCGGGGGACGGCCCGGGGGACGGCCCGGGGGACGGCCCGGGGGACGGCCCGGGGGACGGCCCGGGGGACGGCCCGGGGGACGGCCCGGGGGACGGCCCGGGGGACGGCCCGGGGGACGGCCCGGGGGACGGCCCGGGGGACGGCCCGGGGGACGGCCCGGGGGACGGCCCGGGGGACGGCCCGGGGGACGGCCCGGGGGACGGCCCGGGGGACGGCCCGGGGGACGGCCCGGGGGACGGCCCGGGGGACGGCCCGGGGGACGGCCCGGGGGACGGCCCGGGGGACGGCCCGGGGGACGGCCCGGGGGACGGCCCGGGGGACGGCCCGGGGGACGGCCCGGGGGACGGCCCGGGGGACGGCCCGGGGGACGGCCCGGGGGACGGCCCGGGGGACGGCCCGGGGGACGGCCCGGGGACGGCCCGGGGGACGGCCCGGGGGACGGCCCGGGGGACGGCCCGGGGGACGGCCCGGGGGACGGCCCGGGGGACGGCCCGGGGACGGCCCGGGGGACGGCCCGGGGGACGGCCCGGGGACGGCCCGGGGGACGGCCCGGGGGACGGCCCGGGGGACGGCCCGGGGGACGGCCCGGGGGACGGCCCGGGGGACGGCCCGGGGACGGCCCGGGGGACGGCCCGGGGGACGGCCCGGGGGACGGCCCGGGGGACGGCCCGGGGGACGGCCCGGGGGACGGCCCGGGGGACGGCCCGGGGGACGGCCCGGGGGACGGCCCGGGGGACGGCCCGGGGGACGGCCCGGGGGACGGCCCGGGGGACGGCCCGGGGGACGGCCCGGGGGACGGCCCGGGGACGGCCCGGGGGACGGCCCGGGGGACGGCCCGGGGGACGGCCCGGGGGACGGCCCGGGGGACGGCCCGGGGGACGGCCCGGGGGACGGCCCGGGGGACGGCCCGGGGGACGGCCCGGGGGACGGCCCGGGGGACGCCCGGGGGACGGCCCGGGGGACGGCCCGGGGGACGGCCCGGGGGACGGCCCGGGGGACGGCCCGGGGGACGGCCCGGGGGACGGCCCGGGGACGGCCCGGGGGACGGCCCGGGGGACGGCCCGGGGGACGGCCCGGGGGCACGGCCCGGGGGACGGCCGGGGGACGGCCCGGGGGACGGCCCGGGGGACGGCCCGGGGGACGGCCCGGGGACGGCCCGGGGGACGGCCCGGGGGACGGCCCGGGGGACGGCCCGGGGGACGGCCCGGGGGACGGCCCGGGGGACGGCCCGGGGGACGGCCCGGGGACGGCCCGGGGGACGGCCCGGGGGACGGCCCGGGGGACGGCCCGGGGACGGCCCGGGGACGGCCCGGGGGACGGCCCGGGGGACGGCCCGGGGACGGCCCGGGGGACGGCCCGGGGGACGGCCCGGGGGACGGCCCGGGGACGGCCCGGGGGACGGCCCGGGGGACGGCCCGGGGGACGGCCCGGGGGACGGCCCGGGGGACGGCCCGGGGGACGGCCCGGGGGACGGCCCGGGGGACGGCCCGGGGGACGGCCCGGGGGACGGCCCGGGGGACGGCCCGGGGGACGGCCCGGGGGACGGCCCGGGGTACGGCCCGGGGGACGGCCCGGGGGACGGCCCGGGGGACGGCCCGGGGGACGGCCCGGGGGACGGCCCGGGGGACGGCCCGGGGGACGGCCCGGGGGATGGCCCGGGGGACGGCCCGGGGGACGGCCCGGGGGACGGCCCGGGGGACGTAGGGCTGTAGGGGCAAGTGCTCTCATACACAGACACAGACAAAGCTACCCCAGGTACCCTCTAGCAATGCTGTAGGGGCAAGTGCTGTTACACAAACACAGACAAAGCTACCCCAGGTAGCCTCTATGAGGGCTAAAAGGGGCAAGTGCTGTTACACAAACACAGACAAAACTACCTTGGGTAGCCTCTCGCAGGGCTTTAGGGGCAATTGCTGCCACACAGATACAAAAAAGCTAACCCAGATAAATTCTAGCAGTGCTGTAGGGGCAAGTGCTGTCAAAACATACATAGACAAAGCTACCCCAGGTAGCCTCTAGCTGGTTGTCGGGGCAAATGTTGTCACAGCGACACAGACAAAGCTACCCCAGGTAGAATCTTTCTGGTTGTAGGGGCAAGTGCTTTGAGCAATAGCACCTATGAAGGCTACCGTCACTGTGGCTACACACACAGAGGGAGTGGGTGGCCACCACCACCACGCCCGACCGCCTTTGTCTCTCTCCCAGTTCTAGCGATGTTTACAACACCACCACCACCATCACTCCCCACACACACACAGTGCGCTAACCACTGCACCATCATTCCCCACTCACACACACAGTGCGCTAACCACTGCACCACCACTCCCCACTCAGACACACAATGCCCTAACCACTGCTCCACCACTCCCCACTCACATACAGTGCGCTAACCACTGCACCACCACTCCCCACTCACACACAGTGCGCTAACCACTGCACCACCACTCCCCACACACACACAGTGTGCTAACCACTGCACCACCACTCCCCACTCACACACTGCGCTAACCACTGCACCACCACTCCCCACTCACACACAGTGCGCTAACCACTGCACCACCACTCCGCACACACACTCAACGTGCGCTAACCACTGCACCACCGCTCCTCCCACACAAATTATTTCGCGACTCACTGCTGCCCTCTTGTGGTACAAAACTAGAATCTCACTCACCAACTCACCCACTCACCCACCCACCCATTCATCCAGACAAAGCTACCCCACGTAGCCTCTAGCTGGTTGTAGGGGCAAGTGCTGTTCCACAGACACTGACAAAGCTACCCCAGGTAGCCTTTGGCAGGGCTGTAGGGGCAAGTGCTGTTACATAGACACAGACAAAGGTACCCCAGGTAGCCTCTAGCGGGGCTGTAGGGGCAAGTGCTCTCACACAGATACAAACAAAGCTAACCCAGATAAATTCTAGCAGGGCTGTCGGGGCAAGTGCTGTCAAAACATACATAGACAAAGCTACCCCAGGTAGCCTCTAGCGGTGCTGTAGGGGCAAGTGCTCTCATACACAGACACAGACAAATCTACCCTAGGTACCCTCTAGCAATGCTGTAGGGGCAAGTGCTGTTACACAAACACAGACAAAGCTACACCAGGTAGCCTCTAGCAGGGCTATAGGGGCAAGTGCTGTTACACAAACACAGACAAAGCTACCTTAGGTAGCCTCTCGCAGGGCTGTAGGGGCAATTGCTGCCACACAGATACAAAAAAGCTAACCCAGATAAATTCTAGCAGTGCTGTAGGGGCAAGTGCTGTCAAAACATACATAGACAAAGCTACCCCAGGTAGCCTCTAGCTGGTTGTCGGGGCAAATGTTGTCACAGAGACACAGACAAAGCTACCCCAGGTAGAATCTTTCTGGCTGTAGGGACAAGTGCTTTGAGCAATAGCACCTATGAAGGCTACCGTCACAGTGGCTACACACACAGAGGGAGTGGGTGGCCACCACCACCACGCCCGACCGCCTTTGTCTCTCTCCCAGTTCTAGCGATGTTTACAACACCACCACCACCATCACTCCCCACACACACACAGTGCGCTAACCACTGCACCATCATTCCCCACTCACACACACAGTGCGCTAACCACTGCACCACCACTCCCCACTCAGACACACAATGCCCTAACCACTGCTCCACCACTCCCCACTCACATACAGTGCGCTAACCACTGCACCACCACTCCCCACTCACACACAGTGCGCTAACCACTGCACCACCACTCCCCACACACACACAGTGCGCTAACCACTGCACCACCACTCCCCACTCACACACAGTGCGCTAACCACTGCACCACCACTCCCCACTCACACACAGTGCGCTAACCACTGCACCACCACTCCGCACACACACTCAACGTGCGCTAACCACTGCACCACCGCTCCTCCCACACAAATTATTTCGCGACTCACTGCTGCCCTCTTGTGGTACAAAACTAGAATCTCACTCACCAACTCACCCACTCACCCACCCACCCATTCATCCAGACAAAGCTACCCCACGTAGCCTCTAGCTGGTTGTAGGGGCAAGTGCTGTTCCACGTAGCCTCTAGCTGGTTGTAGGGGCAAGTGCTGTTCCACAGACACTGACAAAGCTACCCCAGGTAGCCTCTAGCGGGGCTGTAGGGGCAAGTGCTCTCACACAGATACAAACAAAGCTAACCCAGATAAATTCTAGCAGGGCTGTCGGGGCAAGTGCTGTCAAAACATACATAGACAAAGCTACCCCAGGTAGCCTCTAGCGGGGCTGTAGGGGCAAGTGCTCTCATACACAGACACAGACAAAGCTACCCCAGGTACCCTCTAGCAATGCTGTAGGGGCAAGTGCTGTTACACAAACACAGACAAAGCTACCCCAGGTAGCCTCTATGAGGGCTAAAAGGGGCAAGTGCTGTTACACAAACACAGACAAAACTACCTTGGGTAGCCTCTCGCAGGGCTGTAGGGGCAATTGCTGCCACACAGATACAAAAAAGCTAACCCAGATAAATTCTAGCAGTGCTGTAGGGGCAAGTGCTGTCAAAACATACATAGACAAAGCTACCCCAGGTAGCCTCTAGCTGGTTGTCGGGGCAAATGTTGTCACAGCGACACAGACAAAGCTACCCCAGGTAGAATCTTTCTGGTTGTAGGGGCAAGTGCTTTGAGCAATAGCACCTATGAAGGCTACCGTCACTGTGGCTACACACACAGAGGGAGTGGGTGGCCAGCACCACCACGCCCGACCGCCTTTGTCTCTCTCCCAGTTCTAGTGATGTTTACAACACCACCACCACCATCACTCCCCACACACACACACAGTGCGCTAACCACTGCACCATCACTCCCCACTCACACACACAGTGCGCTAACCACTGCACCACCACTCCCCACTCAGACACAAAATGCCCTAACCACTGCTCCACCACTCCCCACTCACACAGAGTGCGCTAACCACTGCACCACCACTCCCCACTTACACACAGTGCGCTAACCACTGCACCACCACTCCCCACTCACACACAGTGCGCTAACCACTGCACCACCACTCCCCACACACACTCAACGTGCGCTAACCACTGCACCACCACTCCCCCACACAAATTATTTCGAGACTAGAATCTCACTCACCAACTCTCCCACTCACCCACCCACCCATTCATCCAGACAAAGCTACCCCACGTAGCCTCTAGCTGGTTGTAGGGGCAAGTGCTGTTCCACAGACACTGACAAAGCTACCCCAGGTAGCCTTTGGCAGGGCTGTAGGGGCAAGTGCTGTTACATAGACACAGACAAAGGTACCCCAGGTAGCCTCTAGCGGGGCTGTAGGGGCAAGTGCTCTCACACAGATACAAACAAAGCTAACCCAGATAAATTCTAGCAGGGCTGTCGGGGCAAGTGCTGTCAAAACATACATAGACAAAGCTACCCCAGGTAGCCTCTAGCGGGGCTGTAGGGGCAAGTGCTCTCATACACAGACACAGACAAAGCTACCCCAGGTACCCTCTAGCAATGCTGTAGGGGCAAGTGCTGTTACACAAACACAGACAAAGCTACCCCAGGTAGCCTCTAGCAGGGCTTTAGGGGCAAGTGCTGTTACACAAACACAGACAAAGCTACCTTAGGTAGCCTCTCGCAGGGCTGTAGGGGCAATTGCTGCCACACAGATACAAAAAAACTAACCCAGATAAATTCTAGCAGGGCTGTAGGGGCAAGTGCTGTCAAAACATACATAGACAAAACTACACCAGGTAGCCTCTAGCTGGTTGTCGGGGCAAATGTTGTCACAGAGACACAGACAAAGCTACCCCAGGTAGACTCTTTCTGGTTGTAGGGGCAAGTGCTTTGAGCAATAGCACGTATGAAGGCTACCGTCACTGTGGCTACACACACAGAGGGAGTGGGTGGCCAGCACCACAACGCCCGACCGACTTTGTCTCTCTCCCAGTTCTAGCGATGTTTACAACACCACCACCACCATCACTCCCCACACACACACACACAGTGCGCTAACCACTGCACCATCACTCCCCACTCACACACACATTGCCCTAACCACTGCTCCATCACTCCCCACTCACACACAGTGCGCTAACCACTGCACCACCACTCCCCACTCACACACAGTGCGCTAACCACTGCACCACCACTCCCCACACACACTCAACGTGCGCTAACCACTGCACCACCACTCCCCCCACACAAATTATGTCGCGACTCAATGCTGCCCTCTTGTGGTAAAAACTAGAATCTCACTCACCAACTCACCCCCTCACTCAACCACCCACCCACTCATCCAGACAAAGCTACCCCAGGTAGCCTCTAGCTGGCTGTGGGGGCAAGTGCTGTTCCACAGACACTGACAAAGCTACCCCAGGTAGCCTTTGGCAGGGCTGTAGGGGCAAGTGCTTTTACATAGACACAGACAAAGCTACCCCAGGTAGCCTCTAGCGCGGCAGTAGAGGCTAGTGCTGTTACACACAGAGAAAGCTACCCCAGGTAGCCTCTAACAGGGCTGTAGGGGCAAGTGCTGTTACACAAACACAGAAAAAGCTACCTTAGGTAGCCTCTCGCAGGGCTGTAGGGGCAAGTGCTCTCACACAGATACAAACAAAGCTAACCCAGATAAATTCTAGCAGGGCTGACGGGGCAAGTGCTGTCAAAACATACATAGACAAAGTTACCCCAGGTAGCCTCTAGCGGGGCTGTAGGGGCAAGTGCTCTCATACACAGACACAGAGAAAGCTACCCCAGGTACCCTCTAGCAATGCTGTTGGGGCAAGTGCTGTTACACAAACACAGACAAAGCTACCCCAGGTAGACTCTTTCTGGTTGTAGGGGCAAGTGCTTTGAGCAATAGCACCTATGAAGGCTACCGGCACTGTGGCTACACACACAGAGGGAGTGGGTGGCCAGCACCACCACGCCCGACCGCCTTTGACTCTCTCCCAGTTCTAGCGATGTTTACAACACCACCATCACTCCCCACACACACACACAGTGCGCTAACCACTGTATCATCACTCCCCACTCACACACACAGTGCGCTAACCAATGCACCACCACTCCCCACTCAGACACACAATGCCCTAACCACTGCTCCACCACTCCCCACTCACACAGAGTGCGCTAACCACTGCACCACCACTCCCCACTCACACACAGTGCGCTAACCACTGCACCACCACTCCCCACTCACACACAGTGCGCTAACCACTGCACCACCACTCCCCACACACACTCAACGTGCGCTAACCACTACACCACCACTCCCCCCACACAAATTATTTCGCGACTCAATGCTGCCCTCTTGTGGTAAAAATAAGAATCTCACTCACCAACTCACCCCCTCACTCAACCACCCACCCACTCATCCAGATGAAGCTACCCCAGGTAGCCTCTAGCTGGCTGTGGGAGCAAGTGCTGTTCCACAGACACTGACAAAGCTACCCCAGTTTGCCTTTGGCAGGGCTGTAGGGGCAAGTGCTGTTACATAGACACAGACAAAGGTACCCCAGGGAGCCTCTAGCGGGGCTGTAGGGGCAAGTGCTGTTACACACAGACAAAGCTACCCCAGGTAGCCTCTAGCAGGTCTTAGGGGCAAGTGCTGCTACAAAGACACAGACAAGCTATCCTAGGCAGCCTTTAGCAGGGCTGTAGGGGCAAGTGCTCTCATACGCATACACAGACACAGACAAAGCTACCCCAGGTAGCCTCTAGCAGGGCTGTCGGGGCAAGTGCTGTCAAAACATGCATAGACAAAGCTACCCCAGATAGCCTCTAGCGGGGCTGTAGGGGCAAGTGCTCTCATACACAGACACAGACAAAGCTACCCCAGGTACCCTCTAGCAATGCTGTAGGGGCAAGTGCTGTTACACAAACACAGACAAAGCTACCCCAGGTAGCCTCTAGCAGGGCTATAGGGGCAAGTGCTGTTACACAAACACAGACAAAGCTACCTTAGGTAGCCTCTCGCAGGGGTGTAGGGGCAATTGCTGCCACACAGATACAATAAAGCTAACCCAGATAAATTCTATAAGGGCTGTAGGGGCAAGTGCTGTCAAAACATACATAGACAAAGCTACCCCAGGTAGCCTCTAGCTGGTTGTCGGGGCAAATGTTGTCACAGCGACACAGACAAAGCTACCCCATGGTAGACTCTTTCTGGTTGTAGGGGCAAGTGCTTTGACCAATAGCACCTATGAAGGCTACCGGCACTGTGGGTACACACACAGAGGGAGTGGGTGGCCAGCACCACCACGCCCGACCGCCTTTGTCTCTCTCCCAGTTCTAGTGATGTTTACAACACCACCACCACCATCACTCCCCACACACACACATACACAGTGCGCTAACCACTGCACCATCACTCCCCACTCACACACACAGTGCGCTAACCACTGCACCACCACTCCCCACTCAGACACACAATGCCCTAACCACTGCTCCACCACTCCCCACTCACACAGAGTGCGATAACCACTGCACCACCACTCCCCACTCACACACAGTGCGCTAACCACTGCACCACCACTCCCCACTCACACACAGTGCGCTAACCACTGCACCACCACTCCCCACACACACTCAACGTGCGCTAACCACTGCACCACCACTCCCCCACACAAATTATTTCGCGACTCAATGCTGCCCTCTTGTGGTAAAAAACTAGAATCTCACTCACCAACTCTACCACTCACCCACCCACCCATTCATCCAGACAAAGCTACCCCACGTAGCCTCTAGCTGGTTGTAGGGGCAAGTGGTGTTCCATAGACACTGACAAAGCTACCCCAGGTAGCCTTTGGCAGGGCTGTAGGGGCAAGTGCTGTTACATAGACACAGACAAAGGTACCCCAGGTAGCCTCTAGCGGGGCTGTAGGGGCAAGTGCTCTCACACAGATACAAACAAAGCTAACCCAGATAAATTCTAGCAGGGCTGTCGGGGCAAGTGCTGTAAAAACATACATAGACAAAGCTACCCCAGGTAGCCTCTAGCGGTGCTGTAGGGGCAAGTGCTCTCATACACAGACACAGACAAATCTACCCTAGGTACCCTCTAGCAATGCTGTAGGGGCAAGTGCTGTTACACAAACACAGACAAAGCTACCCCAGGTAGCCTCTAGCAGGGCTATAGGGGCAAGTGCTGTTACACAAACACAGACAAAGCTACCTTAGGTAGCCTCTCGCTGGGCTGTAGGGGCAATTGCTGCCACACAGATACAAAAAAGCTAACCCAGATAAATTCTAGCAGTGCTGTAGGGGCAAGTGCTGTCAAAACATACATAGACAAAGCTACCCCAGGTAGCCTCTAGCTGGTTGTCGGGGCAAATGTTGTCACAGCGACACAGACAAAGCTACCCCAGGTAGAATCTTTCTGGTTGTAGGGGCAAGTGCTTTGAGCAATAGCACCTATGAAGGCTACCGTCACTGTGGCTACACACACAGAGGGAGTGGGTGGCCACCACCACCACGCCCGACCGCCTTTGTCTCTCTCCCAGTTCTAGCGATGTTTACAACACCACCACCACCATCACTCCCCACACACACACAGTGCGCTAACCACTGCACCATAATTCCCCACTCACACACACAGTGCGCTAACCACTGCACCACCACTCCCCACTCAGACACACAATGCCCTAACCACTGCTCCACCACTCCCCACTCACATACAGTGCGCTAACCACTGCACCACCACTCCCCACTCACACACAGTGCGCTAACCACTGCACCACCACTCCCCACACACACACAGTGTGCTAACCACTGCACCACCACTCCCCACTCACACACTGCGCTAACCACTGCACCACCACTCCCCACTCACACACAGTGCGCTAACCACTGCACCACCACTCCGCACACACACTCAACGTGCGCTAACCACTGCACCACCGCTCCTCCCACACAAATTATTTCGCGACTCACTGCTGCCCTCTTGTGGTACAAAACTAGAATCTCACTCACCAACTCACCCACTCACCCACCCACCCATTCATCCAGACAAAGCTACCCCACGTAGCCTCTAGCTGGTTGTAGGGGCAAGTGCTGTTCCACAGACACTGACAAAGCTACCCCAGGTAGCCTTTGGCAGGGCTGTAGGGGCAAGTGCTGTTACATAGACACAGACAAAGGTACCCCAGGTAGCCTCTAGCGGGGCTGTAGGGGCAAGTGCTCTCACACAGATACAAACAAAGCTAACCCAGATAAATTCTAGCAGGGCTGTCGGGGCAAGTGCTGTCAAAACATACATAGACAAAGCTACCCCAGGTAGCCTCTAGCGGGGCTGTAGGGGCAAGTGCTCTCATACACAGACACAGACAAAGCTACCCCAGGTACCCTCTAGCAATGCTGTAGGGGCAAGTGCTGTTACACAAACACAGACAAAGCTACCCCAGGTAGCCTCTATGAGGGCTAAAAGGGGCAAGTGCTGTTACACAAACACAGACAAAACTACCTTGGGTAGCCTCTCGCAGGGCTGTAGGGGCAATTGCTGCCACACAGATACAAAAAAGCTAACCCAGATAAATTCTAGCAGTGCTGTAGGGGCAAGTGCTGTCAAAACATACATAGACAAAGCTACCCCAGGTAGCCTCTAGCTGGTTGTCGGGGCAAATGTTGTCACAGCGACACAGACAAAGCTACCCCAGGTAGAATCTTTCTGGTTGTAGGGGCAAGTGCTTTGAGCAATAGCACCTATGAAGGCTACCGTCACTGTGGCTACACACACAGAGGGAGTGGGTGGCCAGCACCACCACGCCCGACCGCCTTTGTCTCTCTCCCAGTTCTAGTGATGTTTACAACACCACCACCACCATCACTCCCCACACACACACACAGTGCGCTAACCACTGCACCACCACTCCCCACGCAGACACAAAATGCCCTAACCACTGCTCCACCACTCCCCACTCACACAGAGTGCGCTAACCACTGCACCACCACTCCACACTCACACACAGTGCGCTAACCACTGCACCACCACTCCCCACTCACACACAGTGCGCTAACCACTGCACCACCACTCCCCACACACACTCAACGTGCGCTAACCACTGCACCACCACTCCCCCACACAAATTATTTCGAGACTAGAATCTCACTCACCAACTCTCCCACTCACCCACCCACCCATTCATCCAGACAAAGCTACCCCACGTAGCCTCTAGCTGGTTGTAGGGGCAAGTGCTGTTCCACAGACACTGACAAAGCTACCCCAGGTAGCCTTTGGCAGGGCTGTAGGGGCAAGTGCTGTTACATAGACACAGACAAAGGTACCCCAGGTAGCCTCTAGCGGGGCTGTAGGGGCAAGTGCTCTCACACAGATACAAACAAAGCTAACCCAGATAAATTCTAGCAGGGCTGTCGGGGCAAGTGCTGTCAAAACATACATAGACAAAGCTACCCCAGGTAGCCTCTAGCGGGGCTGTAGGGGCAAGTGCTCTCATACACAGACACAGACAAAGCTACCCCAGGTACCCTCTAGCAATGCTGTAGGGGCAAGTGCTGTTACACAAACACAGACAAAGCTACCCCAGGTAGCCTCTAGCAGGGCTTTAGGGGCAAGTGCTGTTACACAAACACAGACAAAGCTACCTTAGGTAGCCTCTCGCAGGGCTGTAGGGGCAATTGCTGCCACACAGATACAAAAAAACTAACCCAGATAAATTCTAGCAGGGCTGTAGGGGCAAGTGCTGTCAAAACATACATAGACAAAACTACACCAGGTAGCCTCTAGCTGGTTGTCGGGGCAAATGTTGTCACAGAGACACAGACAAAGCTACCCCAGGTAGACTCTTTCTGGTTGTAGGGGCAAGTGCTTTGAGCAATAGCACGTATGAAGGCTACCGTCACTGTGGCTACACACACAGAGGGAGTGGGTGGCCAGCACCACAACGCCCGACCGACTTTGTCTCTCTCCCAGTTCTAGCGATGTTTACAACACCACCACCACCATCACTCCCCACACACACACACACAGTGCGCTAACCACTGCACCATCACTCCCCACTCACACACACATTGCCCTAACCACTGCTCCATCACTCCCCACTCACACACAGTGCGCTAACCACTGCACCACCACTCCCCACTCACACACAGTGCGCTAACCACTGCACCACCACTCCCCACACACACTCAACGTGCGCTAACCACTGCACCACCACTCCCCCCACACAAATTATGTCGCGACTCAATGCTGCCCTCTTGTGGTAAAAACTAGAATCTCACTCACCAACTCACCCCCTCACTCAACCACCCACCCACTCATCCAGACAAAGCTACCCCAGGTAGCCTCTAGCTGGCTGTGGGGGCAAGTGCTGTTCCACAGACACTGACAAAGCTACCCCAGGTAGACTTTGGCAGGGCTGTAGGGGCAAGTGCTTTTACATAGACACAGACAAAGCTACCCCAGGTAGCCTCTAGCGCGGCAGTAGAGGCTCGTGCTGTTACACACAGAGAAAGCTACCCCAGGTAGCCTCTAACAGGGCTGTAGGGGCAAGTGCTGTTACACAAACACAGAAAAAGCTACCTTAGGTAGCCTCTCGCAGGGCTGTAGGGGCAAGTGCTCTCACACAGATACAAACAAAGCTAACCCAGATAAATTCTAGCAGGGCTGACGGGGCAAGTGCTGTCAAAACATACATAGACAAAGTTACCCCAGGTAGCCTCTAGCGGGGCTGTAGGGGCAAGTGCTCTCATACACAGACACAGAGAAAGCTACCCCAGGTACCCTCTAGCAATGCTGTAGGGGCAAGTGCTGTTACACAAACACAGACAAAGCTACCCCAGGTAGACTCTTTCTGGTTGTAGGGGCAAGTGCTTTGAGCAATAGCACCTATGAAGGCTACCGGCACTGTGGCTACACACACAGAGGGAGTGGGTGGCCAGCACCACCACGCCCGACCGCCTTTGACTCTCTCCCAGTTCTAGCGATGTTTACAACACCACCATCACTCCCCACACACACACACAGTGCGCTAACCACTGTATCATCACTCCCCACTCACACACACAGTGCGCTAACCAATGCACCACCACTCCCCACTCAGACACACAATGCCCTAACCACTGCTCCACCACTCTCCACTCACACAGAGTGCGCTAACCACTGCACCACCACTCCCCACTCACACACAGTGCGCTAACCACTGCACCACCACTCCCCACTCACACACAGTGCGCTAACCACTGCACCACCACTCCCCACACACACTCAACGTGCGCTAACCACTACACCACCACTCCCCCCACACAAATTATTTCGCGACTCAATGCTGCCCTCTTGTGGTAAAAATAAGAATCTCACTCACCAACTCACCCCCTCACTCAACCACCCACCCACTCATCCAGATGAAGCTACCCCAGGTAGCCTCTAGCTGGCTGTGGGAGCAAGTGCTGTTCCACAGACACTGACAAAGCTACCCCAGTTTGCCTTTGGCAGGGCTGTAGGGGCAAGTGCTGTTACATAGACACAGACAAAGGTACCCCAGGGAGCCTCTAGCGGGGCTGTAGGGGCAAGTGCTGTTACACACAGACAAAGCTACCCCAGGTAGCCTCTAGCAGGTCTTAGGGGCAAGTGCTGCTACAAAGACACAGACAAGCTATCCTAGGCAGCCTTTAGCAGGGCTGTAGGGGCAAGTGCTCTCATACGCATACACAGACACAGACAAAGCTACCCCAGGTAGCCTCTAGCAGGGCTGTCGGGGCAAGTGCTGTCAAAACATGCATAGACAAAGCTACCCCAGATAGCCTCTAGCGGGGCTGTAGGGGCAAGTGCTCTCATACACAGACACAGACAAAGCTACCCCAGGTACCCTCTAGCAATGCTGTAGGGGCAAGTGCTGTTACACAAACACAGACAAAGCTACCCCAGGTAGCCTCTAGCAGGGCTATAGGGGCAAGTGCTGTTACACAAACACAGACAAAGCTACCTTAGGTAGCCTCTCGCAGGGGTGTAGGGGCAATTGCTGCCACACAGATACAATAAAGCTAACCCAGATAAATTCTATAAGGGCTGTAGGGGCAAGTGCTGTCAAAACATACATAGACAAAGCTACCCCAGGTAGCCTCTAGCTGGTTGTCGGGGCAAATGTTGTCACAGCGACACAGACAAAGCTACCCCATGGTAGACTCTTTCTGGTTGTAGGGGCAAGTGCTTTGACCAATAGCACCTATGAAAGCTACCGGCACTGTGGGTACACACACAGAGGGAGTGGGTGGCCAGCACCACCACGCCCGACCGCCTTTGTCTCTCTCCCAGTTCTAGTGATGTTTACAACACCACCACCACCATCACTCCCCACACACACACATACACAGTGCGCTAACCACTGCACCATCACTCCCCACTCACACACACAGTGCGCTAACCACTGCACCACCACTTCCCACTCAGACACACAATGCCCTAACCACTGCTCCACCACTCCCCACTCACACAGAGTGCGATAACCACTGCACCACCACTCCCCACTCACACACAGTGCGCTAACCACTGCACCACCACTCCCCACTCACACACAGTGCGCTAACCACTGCACCACCACTCCCCACACACACTCAACGTGCGCTAACCACTGCACCACCACTCCCCCACACAAATTATTTCGCGACTCAATGCTGCCCTCTTGTGGTAAAAAACTAGAATCTCACTCACCAACTCTACCACTCACCCACCCACCCATTCATCCAGACAAAGCTACCCCACGTAGCCTCTAGCTGGTTGTAGGGGCAAGTGGTGTTCCACAGACACTGACAAAGCTACCCCAGGTAGCCTTTGGCAGGGCTGTAGGGGCAAGTGCTGTTACATAGACACAGACAAAGGTACCCCAGGTAGCCTCTAGCGGGGCTGTAGGGGCAAGTGCTCTCACACAGATACAAACAAAGCTAACCCAGATAAATTCTAGCAGGGCTGTCGGGGCAAGTGCTGTAAAAACATACATAGACAAAGCTACCCCAGGTAGCCTCTAGCGGTGCTGTAGGGGCAAGTGCTCTCATACACAGACACAGACAAATCTACCCTAGGTACCCTCTAGCAATGCTGTAGGGGCAAGTGCTGTTACACAAACACAGACAAAGCTACACCAGGTAGCCTCTAGCAGGGCTATAGGGGCAAGTGCTGTTACACAAACACAGACAAAGCTACCTTAGGTAGCCTCTCGCTGGGCTGTAGGGGCAATTGCTGTCACACAGATACAAAAAAGCTAACCCAGATAAATTCTAGCAGTGCTGTAGGGGCAAGTGCTGTCAAAACATACATAGACAAAGCTACCCCAGGTAGCCTCTAGCTGGTTGTCGGGGCAAATGTTGTCACAGCGACACAGACAAAGCTACCCCATGGTAGACTCTTTCTGGTTGTAGGGGCAAGTGCTTTGACCAATAGCACCTATGAAAGCTACCGGCACTGTGGGTACACACACAGAGGGAGTGGGTGGCCAGCACCACCACGCCCGACCGCCTTTGTCTCTCTCCCAGTTCTAGTGATGTTTACAACACCACAACCACCATCACTCCCCACACACACACATACACAGTGCGCTAACCACTGCACCATCACTCCCCACTCACACACACAGTGCGCTAACCACTGCACCACCACTCCCCACTCAGACACACAATGCCCTAACCACTGCTCCACCACTCCCCACTCACACAGAGTGCGATAACCACTGCACCACCACTCCCCACTCACACACAGTGCGCTAACCACTGCACCACCACTCCCCACTCACACACAGTGCGCTAACCACTGCACCACCACTCCCCACACACACTCAACGTGCGCTAACCACTGCACCACCACTCCCCCACACAAATTATTTCGCGACTCAATGCTGCCCTCTTGTGGTAAAAAACTAGAATCTCACT
Source organism: Petromyzon marinus (assembly GCF_048934315.1). NCBI lineage: Eukaryota > Metazoa > Chordata > Hyperoartia > Petromyzontiformes > Petromyzontidae > Petromyzon > Petromyzon marinus. The sequence goes on from NW_027422794.1 coordinate 26,828, forward strand.
CACCAACTCTACCACTCACCCACCCACCCATTCATCCAGACAAAGCTACCCCACGTAGCCTCTAGCTGGTTGTAGGGGCAAGTGATGTTCCACAGACACTGACAAAGCTACCCCAGGTAGCCTTTGGCAGGGCTGTAGGGGCAAGTGCTGTTACATAGACACAGACAAAGGTACCCCAGGTAGCCTCTAGCGGGGCTGTAGGGGCAAGTGCTCTCACACAGATACAAACAAAGCTAACCCAGATAAATTCTAGCAGGGCTGTCGGGGCAAGTGCTGTAAAAACATACATAGACAAAGCTACCCCAGGTAGCCTCTAGCGGTGCTGTAGGGGCAAGTGCTCTCATACACAGACACAGACAAATCTACCCTAGGTACCCTCTAGCAATGCTGTAGGGGCAAGTGCTGTTACACAAACACAGACAAAGCTACACCAGGTAGCCTCTAGCAGGGCTATAGGGGCAAGTGCTGTTACACAAACACAGACAAAGCTACCTTAGGTAGCCTCTCGCTGGGCTGTAGGGGCAATTGCTGCCACACAGATACAAAAAAGCTAACCCAGATAAATTCTAGCAGTGCTGTAGGGGCAAGTGCTGTCAAAACATACATAGACAAAGCTACCCCAGGTAGCCTCTAGCTGGTTGTCGGGGCAAATGTTGTCACAGAGACACAGACAAAGCTACCCCAGGTAGAATCTTTCTGGTTGTAGGGGCAAGTGCTTTGAGCAATAGCACCTATGAAGGCTACCGTCACTGTGGCTACACACACAGAGGGAGTGGGTGGCCACCACCACCACCACCACGCCCGACCGCCTTTGTCTCTCTCCCAGTTCTAGCGATGTTTACAACACCACCACCACCATCACTCCCCACACACACACACACAGTGCGCTAACCACTGCACCATCATTCCCCACTCACACACACAGTGCGCTAACCACTGCACCACCACTCCCCACTCAGACACACAATGCCCTAACCACTGCTCCACCACTCCCCACTCACATACAGTGCGCTAACCACTGCACCACCACTCCCCACTCAGACACACAATGCCCTAACCACTGCTCCACCACTCCCCACTCACACAGAGTGCGATAACCACTGCACCACCACTCCCCACTCACACACAGTGCGCTAACCACTGCACCACCACTCCCCACTCACACACAGTGCGCTAACCACTGCACCACCACTCCCCACACACACTCAACGTGCGCTAACCACTGCACCACCACTCCCCCACACAAATTATTTCGCGACTCAATGCTGCCCTCTTGTGGTAAAAAACTAGAATCTCACTCTCCAAATCTCCCACTCACCCACCCACCCATTCATCCAGACAAAGCTACCCCACGTAGCCTCTAGCTGGTTGTAGGGGCAAGTGCTGTTCCACAGACACTGACAAAGCTACCCCAGGTAGCCTTTGGCAGGGCTGTAGGGGCAAGTGCTGTTACATAGACACAGACAAAGGTACCCCAGGTAGCCTCTAGCGGGGCTGTAGGGGCAAGTGCTCTCACACAGATACAAACAAAGCTAACCCAGATAAATTCTAGCAGGGCTGTCGGGGCAAGTGCTGTAAAAACATACATAGACAAAGCTACCCCAGGTAGCCTCTAGCGGTGCTGTAGGGGCAAGTGCTCTCACACACAGACACAGACAAATCTACCCTAGGTACCCTCTAGCAATGCTGTAGGGGCAAGTGCTGTTACACAAACACAGACAAAGCTACACCAGGTAGCCTCTAGCAGGGCTATAGGGGCAAGTGCTGTTACACAAACACAGACAAAGCTACCTTAGGTAGCCTCTCGCTGGGCTGTAGGGGCAATTGCTGCCACACAGATACAAAAAAGCTAACCCAGATAAATTCTAGCAGTGCTGTAGGGGCAAGTGCTGTCAAAACATACATAGACAAAGCTACCCCAGGTAGCCTCTAGCTGGTTGTCGGGGCAAATGTTGTCACAGAGACACAGACAAAGCTACCCCAGGTAGAATCTTTCTGGTTGTAGGGGCAAGTGCTTTGAGGAATAGCACCTATGAAGGCTACCGTCACTGTGGCTACACACACAGAGGGAGTGGGTGGCCACCACCACCACCACGCCCGACCGCCTTTGTCTCTCTCCCAGTTCTAGCGATGTTTACAACACCACCACCACCATCACTCCCCACACACACACACACAGTGCGCTAACCACTGCACCATCATTCCCCACTCACACACACAGTGCGCTAACCACTGCACCACCACTCCCCACTCAGACACACAATGCCGTTAACCACTGCTCCACCACTCCCCACTCACATACAGTGCGCTAACCACTGCACCACCACTCCCCACTCACACACAGTGCGCTAACCACTGCACCACCACTTCCCACTCACACACAGTGCGCTAACCACTGCACCACCACTCCCCACACACACTCAACGTGCGCTAACCACTGCACTACCACTCCCCCCACACAAATTATTTCGCGACTCAATGCTGCCCTCTTGTGGTAAAAAACTAGAATCTCACTCACCAACTCACCCACTCACCCACCCACCCATTCATCCAGACAAAGCTACCCCACGTAGCCTCTAGCTGGTTGTAGGGGCAAGTGCTGTTCCACAGACACTGACAAAGCTACCCCAGGTAGCGTTTGGCAGGGCTGTAGGGGCAAGTGCTGTTACATAGACACAGACAAAGGTACCCCAGGTAGCCTCTAGCGGGGCTGTAGGGGCAAGTGCTCTCACACAGATACAAACAAAGCTAACCCAGATTAATTCTAGCAGGGCTGTCGGGGCAAGTGCTGTCAAAACATACATAGACAAAGCTACCCCAGGTAGCCTCTAGCGGGGCTGTAGGGGCAAGTGCTCTCATACACAGACACAGACAAATCTACACTAGGTACCCTCTAGCAATGCTGTAGGGGCAAGTGCTGTTACACAAACACAGACAAAGCTACCTTAGGTAGCCTCTCGCAGGGCTGTAGGGGCAATTGCTGCCACACAGATACAAAAAAGCTAACCCAGATAAATTCTAGCAGTGCTGTAGGGGCAAGTGCTGTCAAAACATACATAGACAAAGCTACCCCAGGTAGCCTCTAGCTGGTTGTCGGGGCAAATGTTGTCACAGAGACACAGACAAAGCTACCCCAGGTAGAATCTTTCTGGTTGTAGGGGCAAGTGCTTTGATCAATAGCACCTATGAAGGCTACCGGCACTGTGGATACACACACAGAGGGAGTGGGTGGCCAGCACCACCACGCCCGACCGCCTCTGTCTCTCTCCCAGTTCTAGCGATGTTTACAACACCACCACCACCACCATCACTCCCCACACACACACACACAGTGCGCTAACCACTGCACCATCACTCCCCACTCACACACACAGTGCGCTAACCACTGCACCATCACTCCCCACTCACACACACAGTGCGCTAACCACTGCACCACCACTCCCCACACACACTCAACGTGCGCTAACCACTGCACCACCACTCCCCCCACACAAATTATTTCGCGACTCAATGCTGCCCTCTTTTGGTAAAAACTAGAATCTCACTCACCAACTCACCCCTCACTCAACTACCCACCCACTCATCCAGACAAAGCTACCCCAGGTAGCCTCTAGCTGGCTGTGGGGGCAAGCGCTGTTCCACAGACACTGACAAAGCTACCCCAGGTAGCCTTTGGCAGGGGTGTAGGGGCAAGTGCTTTTACATAGACACAGACAAGGTAGCCCAGGTAGCCTCTAGCGCGGCTGTAGAGGCTAGTGCTGTTACTCTCAGAGAAAGCTACCCCAGGTAGCCTCTAGCAGGGCTGTAGGGGCAAGTGCTGTTACACAAACACATACAAAGCTACCCCAGGTAGCCTCTAGCAGGGCTGTAGGGGCAAGTGCTATTACACAAACACATACAAAGCTACCTTACGTAGCCTCTCGCAGGGCTGTGGGGTAAGTGCTCTCACACAGATACAAACAAAGCTAACCCAGATAAATTCTAGCAGGGCTGTCGGGGCAGGTGCTGTCAAAACATACATAGACAAAGCTACCCCAGGTAGCCTCTAGCGGGGCTGTAGAGGCAAGTGCTCTCATACACAGACACAGACAAAGCTACCCCAGGTACCCTCTAGCAATGCTGTAGGGGCAAGTGCTGTTACACAAACACAGACAAAGCTACCCCATGTAGCCTCTAGCAATGCTGTAGGGGCAAGTGCTGTTACACAAACACAGACAAAGCTACCTTAGGTAGCCTCTCGCAGGGCCGTAGGGGCAATTGCTGCCACACAGATACAAAAAAGCTAACCCAGATAAATTCTAGCAGGGCTGTAGGGGCAAGTGCTGTCAAAACATACATATGACAAAGCTACCCCAGGTAGCCTCTAGCTGGTTGTCGGGGCAAATTTTGTCACATAGACACAGACAAAGCTACCCCAGGTAGACTCTTTATGGTTGTAGGGGCAAGTGCTTTGAGCAATAGCACCTATGAAGGCTACCGGCACTGTGGCTACACACACAGAGGGAGTGGGTGGCCAGCACCACCACGCCCGACCGCCTTTGTCTCTCTCCCAGTTCTTGCGAGGTTTACAACACCACCACCACCATCACTCCCCACACACACACACAGTGCGCTATCCACTGCACCATCACTCCCCACTCACACACACAGTGCGCTAACCACTGCACCACCACTCCCCACTCAGACACACAATGCCCTAACCACTGCTCCACCACTCCCCACTCACACACAGTGCGCTAACCACTGCACCACCACTCCCCACTCACACACAGTGCGCTAACCACTGCACCACCACTCCCCACTCACACACAGTGCGCTAACCACTGCACCACCGCTCCCCACACACACTCAACGTGCGCTAACCACTGCACCACCACTCCCCACAAACAAATTATTTCGCGACTCAATGCTGCCCTCTTGTGGTACAAAATGAGAATCTCACTCACCAACTCACCCCCTCACTCAACCACCCACCCACTCATCCAGACAAAGCTACCCCAGGTAGCCGCTATTTGGCTGTGGGGGCAAGTGCTGTTCCACAAACACTGACAAAGCTACCCCAGGTAGCCTTTGCCAGGGCTGTAGGGGCAAGTGCTGTTACATAGACACAGACAAAGCTACCCCAGGTAGCCTTTAGCGTGACTGTAGAGGCTAGTGCTTTTGCACACAGAGAAAGCTACCCCAGGTAGCCTCTAGCAGGGCTGTAGGGGCAAGTGCTGTTACACAAACACATACAAAGCTACCCCAGGTAGCCTCTAGCAGGGCTGTAGGGGCAAGTGCTGTTACACAAACACATACAAAGCTACCTTAGGTAGCCTCTCGCAGTGCTGTGGGGCAAGTGCTCTCACACAGTTACAAACAAAGCTAACCCAGATAAATTCTAGCAGGGCTGTCGGGGCAAGTGCTGTCAAAACATACATAGACAAAGCTACCCCAGGTAGCCTCTAGCGGGGCTGTAGGGGCAAGTGCTCTCATACACAGACACAGACAATGCTACCCCAGGCACCCTCTAGCAATGCTGTAGGGGCAAGTGCTGTTACACAAACACAGAAAAAGCTACCCCATGTAGCCTCTAGCAGGGCTATAGGGGCAAGTGCTGTTACACAAACACAGACAAAGCTACCTTAGGTAGCCTCTCGCAGGGCAGTAGGGGCAATTGCTGCCACACAGATACAAAAAAGCTAACCCAGAAAAATTCTAGCAGTGCTGTAGGGGCAAGTGCTGTCAAAACATACATAGACAAACCTACCCCAGGTAGCCTCTAGCTGGTTGTCGGGGCAAATGTTGTCACAGAGACACAGACAAAGCTACCCCAGGTAGAATCTTTCTGGTTGTAGGGGCAAGTGCTTTGAGCAATAGCACCTATGAAGGCTACCGGCACTGTGGATACACACACAGAGGGAGTGGGTGGCCAGCACCACCACGCCCGACCGCCTTTGTCTCTCTCCCAGTTCTAGCGATGTTTACAACACCACCACCACCATCACTCCCCACACACACACACAGTGCGCTAACCACTGCACCATCACTCCCCACTCACACACACAGTGCGCTAACCACTGCACCACCACTCCCCACTCAGACACACAATGCCCTAACCACTGCTCCACCACTCCCCACTAACACAGAGTGCGCTAACCACTGCACCACCACTCCCCACTCACACACAGTGCGCTAACCACTGCACCACCACTCCCCACTCACACACAGTGCGCTACCCACTGCACCACCACTCCCCACACACACTGAACGTGCGCTAACCACTGCACCACCACTCCCCCCACACAAATTATTTCGCGACTCAATGCTGCCCTCTTGTGGTAAAAACTAGAATCTCATTCACCAACTCACCCCCTCACTCAACCACCCACCCACTCATCCAGACAAAGCTACCCCAGGTAGCCTCTAGCTGGCTGTGGGGGCAAGTGCTGTTCCACAGACACTGACAAAGCTACCCCAGGTAGCCTTTAGCAGGGCTGTAGGGGCAAGTGCTGTTACATAGACACAGACAACGCTACCCCAGGTAGCCTCTAGCGCGGCTGTAGGGGCTAGTGCTTTTACACACAGAGAAAGCTACCCCAGGTAGCCTCTAGCAGGGCTGTAGGGGCAAGTGCTTTTACACAAACACAGACAAAGCTACCTTAGGTAGCCTCTCGCAGGGCTGTAGGGCCAAGTGCTGTCACACAGATACAAACAAAGCTAACCCAGACACATTCTATCAGGGCTGTCGGGGCAAGTGCTGTCAAAACATACATAGACAAAGCTACCCCAGGTAGCCTCTAGCGGGGCTGTAGGGGCAAGTGCTCTCATACACAGACACAGACAAAGCTACCCCAGGTACCCTCTAGCAATGCTGTAGGGGCAAGTGCTGTTACACAAACACAGACAAAGCTACCTTAGGTAGCCTCTCGCAGGGCTGTAGGGGCAATTGCTGCCACACAGATACAAAAAAGCTAACCCAGATAAATTCTAGCAGGGCTGTAGGGGCAAGTGCTGTCAAAACATACATAGACAAAGCGACCCCAGGTAGCCTCTAGCTGGTTGTCGGGGCAAATGTTGTCACAGAGACACAGACAAAGCTACCCCAGGTAGACTCTTTCTGGTTGTAGGGGCAAGTGCTTTGAGCAATAGCACCTATGAAGGCTACCGGCACTGTGGCTACACACACAGAGGGAGTGGGTGGCCAGCACCACCACGCCCGACCGCCTTTGTCTCTCTCCCAGTTCTAGCGATGTTTACAACACCACCACCATCACTCCCCACACACACACACACACACAGTGCGCTAACCACTGCACCACCACTCCCCACACACACTCAACGTGCGCTAACCACTGCACCACCACTCCCCCCACACAAATTATTTCGCGACTCAATGCTGCCCTCTTGTGGTAAAAACTAGAATCTCACTCACCAACTCACCCCCTCACTCAAACACCCACCCACTCATCCAGACAAAGCTACCCCCAGGTAGCCTCTAGCTGGATGTGGGGGCAAGTGCTGTTCCACAGACACTGACAAAGCTACCCCAGGTAGCCTTTGGCAGGGCTGTAGGGGCAAGTACTTTTACATAGACACAGACAAAGCAACCCCAGGTAGCCTCTAGCAGGGCTGTAGGGGCAAGTGCTGTTACACAAACACAGACAAAGCTACCCCACGTAGCCTCTAGCAGGGCTGTAGGGGCAAGTGCTGTTACACAAACACAGACAAAGCTACCTTAGGTAGCCTGTCGCGGGGCTGTAGGGGCAAGTGCTCTCACACAGATACAAACAAAGCTCACCCAGATAAATTCTAGCAGAGCTGTCGGGGCAAGTGCTGTCAAAACATACATAGACAAAGCTACCCCAGGTAGCCTCTAGCTGGTTGTCGGGGCAAATGTTGTCACAGAGACACAGACAAAGCTACCCCAGGTAGAATCTTTCTGGTTGTAGGGGCAAGTGCTTTGAGCAATAGCACCTATGAAGGCTACCGTCACTGTGGCTACACACACAGAGGGAGTGGGTGGCCACCACCACCACGCCCGACCGCCTTTGTCTCTCTCCCAGTTCTAGCGATGTTTACAACACCACCACCACCATCACTCCCCACACACACACACAGTGCGCTAACCACTGCACCATCATTCCCCACTCACACACACAGTGCGCTAACCACTGCACCACCACTCCCCACTCAGACACACAATGCCATAACCACTGCTCCACCACTCCCCACTCACATACAGTGCGCTAACCACTGCACTACCGCTCCACACTCACACACAGTGCGCTAACCACTGCACCACCACTCCCCACACACACACACAGTGCGATAACCACTGCACCACCACTCCCCACTCACACACAGTGCGCTAACCACTGCACCACCACTCCCCACTCAAACACAGTGCGCTAACCACTGCACCACCACTCCCCACACACACTCAACGTGCGCTAACCACTGCACCACCACTCCTCCCACACAAATTATTTCGCGACTCAATGCTGCCCTCTTGTGGTAAAAAACTAGAATCTCACTCACCAACTCTCCCACTCACCCACCCACCCATTCATCCAGGCAAAGCTACCCCACGTAGCCTCTAGCTGGTTGTAGGGGCAAGTGCTGTTCCACAGACACTGACAAAGCTACCCCAGGTAGCCTTCGGCAGGGCTGTAGGGGCAAGTGCTGTTACATAGACACAGACAAAAGTACCCCAGGTAGCCTCTAGCGGGGCTGTAGGGGCAATTGCTCTCACACAGATACAAACAAAGCTAACCCAGATAAATTCTAGCAGGGCTGTCGGGGCAAGTGCTGTCAAAACATACATAGACAAAGCTACCCCAGGTAGCCTCTAGCGGGGCTGTAGGGGCAAGTGCTCTCATACACAGACACAGACAAATCTACCCTAGGTACCCTCTAGCAATGCTGTAGGGGCAAGTGCTGTTACACAAACACAGACAAAGCTACACCAGGTAGCCTCTAGCAGGGCTATAGGGGCAAGTGCTGTTACACAAACACAGACAAAGCTACCTTAGGTAGCCTCTCGCAGGGCTGTAGGGACAATTGCTGCCACACAGATACAAAAAAGTTAACCCAGATAAATTCTAGCAGTGCTGTAGGGGCAAGTGCTGTCAAAACATACATAGACAAAGCTACCCCAGGTAGCCTCTAGCTGGTTGTCGGGGCAAATGTTGTCACAGAGACACAGACAAAGCTACTCCAGGTAGATTCTTTCTGCTTGTAGGGGCAACTGCTTTGAGCAATAGCACCTATGAAGGCTACCGTCACTGTGGCTACACACACAGAGGGAGTGGGTGGCCACCACCACCACGCCCGACCGCCTTTGTCTCTCTCCCAGTTCTAGCGATGTTTACAACACCACCACCACCATCACTCCCCACACACACACACACAGTGCGCTAACCACTGCGCCATCATTCCCCACTCACACACACAGTGCGCTAACCACTGCACCACCACTCCCCACTCAGACACACAATGCCCTAACCACTGCTCCACCACTCCCCACTCACATACAGTGCGCTAACCACTGCACCACCACTCCCCACTCACACACAGTGCGCTAACCACTGCACCACCACTCCCCACACACACACAGTGCGCTAACCACTGCACCACCACTCCCCACTCACACACAGTGCGCTAAATACTGCACCACCACTCCCCACTCACACACAGTGCGCTAACCACTGCACCACCACTCCGCACGCACACTCAACGTGCGCTAACCACTGCACCACCGCTCCTCCCACACAAATTATTTCGCGACTAACTGCTGCCCTCTTGTGGTACAAAACTAGAATCTCACTCACCAACTCACCCACTCACCCACCCACCCATTAATCCAGACAAAGCTACCCCACGTAGCCTCTAGCTGGTTGTAGGCGCAAGTGCTGTGCCACGGACACTGACAAAGCTACCCCAGGTAGCCTTGGGCAGGGCTGTAGGGGCAAGTGCTGTTACATAGACACAGACAAAGGTACCCCAGGTAGCCTCTAGCGGGGCTGTAGGGGCAAGTGCTCTCATACACAGACACAGACAAATCTACCCAGGTACCCTCTAGCAATGCTGTAGGGGCAAGTGCTGTTACACAAACACAGACAAAGCAACCCCAGGTAGCCTCTAGCAGGGCTATAGGGGCAAGTGCTGTTACACAAACACAGACAAAGCTACCTTAGGTAGCCTCTCGCAGGGCTGTAGGGGCAATTGCTGCCACACAGATACAAAAAAGCTAACCCAGATAAATTCTAGCAGTGCTGTAGGGGCAAGTGCTGTCAACACATACATAGACAAAGCTACCCCAGGTAGCCTCTAGCTGGTTGTCGGGGCAAATGTTGTCACAGAGACACAGACAAAGCTACCCCAGGTAGAATCTTTCTGGTTGTAGGGGCAAGTGCTTTGAGCAATAGCACCTATGAAGGCTACCGTCACTGTGGCTACACACACAGAGGGAGTGGGTGGCCACCACCACCACGCCCGACCGCCTTTGTCTCTCTCCCAGTTCTAGCGATGTTTACAACACCACCACCACCATCACTCTTCACACACACACACACAGTGCGCTAACCACTGCACCATCATTCCCCACTCACACACACAGTGCGCTAACCACTGCACCACCACTCCCCACTCAGACACACAATGCCATAACCACTGCTCCACCACTCCCCACTCACATACAGTGCGCTAACCACTGCACACCGCTCCACACTCACACACAGTGCGCTGACCACTGCACCACCACTCCCCACACACACACACAGTGCGATAACCACTGCACCACCACTCCCCACTCACACACAGTGCGCTAACCACTGCACCACCACTCCCCACTCAAACACAGTGCGCTAACCACTGCACCACCACTCCCCACACACACTCAACGTGCGCTAACCACTGCACCACCTCTCCTCCCACACAAATTATTTCGCGACTCAATGCTGCCCTCTTGTGGTACAAAACTAGAATCTCACTCACCAACTCACCCACTCACCCACCCACCCATTCATCCAGACGGTCCGGACGGTCCCGGGCGGTCCCGGGCGGTCTCGGGCGGTCCCGGGCAGTCCCGGGCGGTCCGGGGCGGTCCCGGGCGGTCCGGGGCGGTCCCGGGCAGTCTGGGGCGGTCCCGGGCGGTCCGGGCCGGGCCCGGGCGGTCCGGGGCGGTCCCGGGCGATCCGGGGTGGTCCCGGGTGGTCGGGGGCGGTCCTGGGCGGTTCGGGGCGGTCCCGGGCGGTCCTGTGTGGTCCCGGGCGGTTCCCGACGGTCCGGACGGTCCTGGGCGGTCCCGGGCGGTCTCGGGCGGTCCCGGGCGGTCCCGGGCGGTCCCGGGCGGTCCCGGGCGGTCCCGGGCGGTCCCGGGCGGTCCCGGGCGGTCCCGGGTGGTCTCGGGCGGTCCCGGGCGGTCCCGGGCGGTCCCGGGCGTTCCAGGGCGGTCCCGGGCGGTCCAGGGCGGTCCCGGGCGGTCCCGGGCGGTCCCGGGCGGTCCCGGGCGGTCCGAGGCGGTCCCGGGCGGTCCCGGGTGGTTTGGGGCGGTCCCGGGCGGTCCCGGGCGGTCCCGGGCGGTCCGGGGCGGTCCCGGGCGTTCCCGGGTGGTCTGGGGCGGTCCCGGGCGGTCCCGGGCGGTCCCGGGCGGTCCCGGGCGGTCCCCGGCGGTCCCGGGCGGTCCCAGGCGGTCCCGGGCGGTCCCGGGCGGTCCCGGGCAATCCGGGGTAGTACCGGGCGGTCCAGGGCAGTCCGGGGCGGTCCCGGGCGGTCCTGGGCGGTCCCGGGCGGTCTGGGGCGGTCCCGGGTGGTCCGGGGCGGTCCCGGGCAGTCTGTGGCGGTCCCAGGCGGTCCGGGGCGGTCCCGGGCGGTCCGGGGTGGTCCCGGGCGGTCCGGGGCGGTCACGGGCAGTCCGGGGCGGTCCCGGGCGGTCCCGTGTGGTCTTGGGCGGTCCCAGACCGTCCGGACGGTCCCGGGCGGTCCCGGGCGGTCTCGGGCGGTCCCGGGCAGTCCCGGGCGGTCCGGGGCGGTCCGGGGCGGTCCCGGGCAGTCTGGGGCCGTCCCGGGCGGTCCGGAGCGGGCCGGGGCGGTCCGGGGCGGTCCCGGGCGATCCGGGGTGGTCCCGGGCGGTCGGGGGCGGTCCCGGGCGGTTCGGGGCGGTCCCGGGCGGTCCCGTGTGGTCACGGGCGGTCCCCGACGGTCCGGACGGTCCTGGGCGGTCCCGGGCGGTCTCGGGCGGTCCCGGGCGGTCCCGGGCGGTCCCGGGCGTTCCAGGGCAGTCCCGGGCGGTCCCGGGCGGTCCCGGGTGGTCCCGGGCGGTCCCGGGCGGTCCGAGGCGGTCCCGGACGGTCCGGGGCGGTCATGGGCGGTCCCGGGCGGTCCCGGGCGGTCCCGGGCGTTCCAGGGCGGTCCCGGCCGGTCCCGGGCGGTCCCGGGCGGTCCCGGGCGGTCCCGGGCGGTCCGAGGCGGTCCCGGGCGGTCCGGGGCGGTCCTGGGCGGTCCCGGGCGGTCCCGGGCGGTCCCGGGCGGTCTCGGGCGGTCCCGGGCGGTCGCAGACGGTCTGGACCGTCCCGGGCGTTCCCGGGCGGTCTCGGGCGGTCCCGGGCGGTCCCGGGCGGTCCCGGGCGGTCCCGGGCGTTCCAGGGCGGTCCCGGGCGGTCCAGGGTGGTCCCGGGCGGTCTGGGGCGGTCCCGGGCGGTCCGGGGCGGTCCCGGGCGGTCCCGGGCGGTCCCGGGCGGTCCCGGGCGGTCCCGGGCGGTCCCGGGCGGTCCCGAGTGGTCCGGGGCGGTCCGGGGCGGTCCGGGGCGATCCCGGGCGGTGCCGGGCGGTCCGGGGCGGTCCTGGGCGGTCCCGGGCGGTCTCGGGCGATCCCGGGCGGTCCCGCACGGTCCCGGGCGGTCCCGGGCGGTCCCGGGCATTCCCGGGAGGTCCGGGGCGGTCCCGGGCGGTTCGGGGCGGTCCCGGGCGGTCCAGGGCGGTCCCGGGCGGTCCCGGGCGGTCCCGGGCGGTCGCGGGCGGTCCTGGGCGGTCCTGGGCGGTCCGGGGCGGTCCCGGGCGGGCCCGGGCGGTCCGGGGCGGTCCGGGGCGGTACCGGGCGGTCCCGGGCGGTCCCGGGCGGTCCGGGGCGGTCCCGGGCGGTCCCGGGCGGTCCGGGGCGGTCCGGGGCGGTCCCGTGCGGTCCCAGGCGGTCCCGGGCGGTCCCGGGCTGTCCAGGGCGGTCCCGGGCGGTCCAGGGCGGTCCCGGGCGGTCCCGGGCGGTCCCGGGCGGTCCCGGGCGGTCCGAGGCGGTCCCGGGCGGTCCCGGGCGGTCTGGAGCGGTCCAGGGCGGTCCCGGGCGGTCTCGGGCGGTCCCGGGCGGTCCCGGGCGGTCCCGGGCGGTCCCGGGCGGTCCCGGGCGGTCCCGGGCAATCCGGGGCGGTCCCGGGCAATCCGGGGCGGTCCCGGGCGGTCCGGGGCGGTCCCGGGCGGTCCCGGGCGGTCCGGGGGGCGGTCCCGGGCGACGGCCCGGGCGACGGCCCGGGGGACGGCCCGGGGGACGGCCCGGGGGACGGCCCGGGGGACGGCCCGGGGGACGGCCCGGGGGACGGCCCGGGGGACGGCCCGGGGGACGGCCCGGGGGACGGCCCGGGGGACGGCCCGGGGGACGGCCCGGGGGACGGCCCGGGGGACGGCCCGGGGGACGGCCCGGGGGACGGCCCGGGGGACGGCCCGGGGGACGGCCCGGGGGACGGCCCGGGGGACGGCCCGGGGGACGGCCCGGGGGACGGCCCGGGGGACGGCCCGGGGGACGGCCCGGGGGACGGCCCGGGGGACGGCCCGGGGGACGGCCCGGGGGACGGCCCGGGGGACGTAGGGCTGTAGGGGCAAGTGCTCTCATACACAGACACAGACAAAGCTACCCCAGGTACCCTCTAGCAATGCTGTAGGGGCAAGTGCTGTTACACAAACACAGACAAAGCTACCCCAGGTAGCCTCTATGAGGGCTAAAAGGGGCAAGTGCTGTTACACAAACACAGACAAAACTACCTTGGGTAGCCTCTCGCAGGGCTTTAGGGGCAATTGCTGCCACACAGATACAAAAAAGCTAACCCAGATAAATTCTAGCAGTGCTGTAGGGGCAAGTGCTGTCAAAACATACATAGACAAAGCTACCCCAGGTAGCCTCTAGCTGGTTGTCGGGGCAAATGTTGTCACAGCGACACAGACAAAGCTACCCCAGGTAGAATCTTTCTGGTTGTAGGGGCAAGTGCTTTGAGCAATAGCACCTATGAAGGCTACCGTCACTGTGGCTACACACACAGAGGGAGTGGGTGGCCACCACCACCACGCCCGACCGCCTTTGTCTCTCTCCCAGTTCTAGCGATGTTTACAACACCACCACCACCATCACTCCCCACACACACACAGTGCGCTAACCACTGCACCATCATTCCCCACTCACACACACAGTGCGCTAACCACTGCACCACCACTCCCCACTCAGACACACAATGCCCTAACCACTGCTCCACCACTCCCCACTCACATACAGTGCGCTAACCACTGCACCACCACTCCCCACTCACACACAGTGCGCTAACCACTGCACCACCACTCCCCACACACACACAGTGTGCTAACCACTGCACCACCACTCCCCACTCACACACTGCGCTAACCACTGCACCACCACTCCCCACTCACACACAGTGCGCTAACCACTGCACCACCACTCCGCACACACACTCAACGTGCGCTAACCACTGCACCACCGCTCCTCCCACACAAATTATTTCGCGACTCACTGCTGCCCTCTTGTGGTACAAAACTAGAATCTCACTCACCAACTCACCCACTCACCCACCCACCCATTCATCCAGACAAAGCTACCCCACGTAGCCTCTAGCTGGTTGTAGGGGCAAGTGCTGTTCCACAGACACTGACAAAGCTACCCCAGGTAGCCTTTGGCAGGGCTGTAGGGGCAAGTGCTGTTACATAGACACAGACAAAGGTACCCCAGGTAGCCTCTAGCGGGGCTGTAGGGGCAAGTGCTCTCACACAGATACAAACAAAGCTAACCCAGATAAATTCTAGCAGGGCTGTCGGGGCAAGTGCTGTCAAAACATACATAGACAAAGCTACCCCAGGTAGCCTCTAGCGGTGCTGTAGGGGCAAGTGCTCTCATACACAGACACAGACAAATCTACCCTAGGTACCCTCTAGCAATGCTGTAGGGGCAAGTGCTGTTACACAAACACAGACAAAGCTACACCAGGTAGCCTCTAGCAGGGCTATAGGGGCAAGTGCTGTTACACAAACACAGACAAAGCTACCTTAGGTAGCCTCTCGCAGGGCTGTAGGGGCAATTGCTGCCACACAGATACAAAAAAGCTAACCCAGATAAATTCTAGCAGTGCTGTAGGGGCAAGTGCTGTCAAAACATACATAGACAAAGCTACCCCAGGTAGCCTCTAGCTGGTTGTCGGGGCAAATGTTGTCACAGAGACACAGACAAAGCTACCCCAGGTAGAATCTTTCTGGCTGTAGGGACAAGTGCTTTGAGCAATAGCACCTATGAAGGCTACCGTCACAGTGGCTACACACACAGAGGGAGTGGGTGGCCACCACCACCACGCCCGACGGCCTTTGTCTCTCTCCCAGTTCTAGCGATGTTTACAACACCACCACCACCATCACTCCCCACACACACACAGTGCGCTAACCACTGCACCATCATTCCCCACTCACACACACAGTGCGCTAACCACTGCACCACCACTCCCCACTCAGACACACAATGCCCTAACCACTGCTCCACCACTCCCCACTCACATACAGTGCGCTAACCACTGCACCACCACTCCCCACTCACACACAGTGCGCTAACCACTGCACCACCACTCCCCACACACACACAGTGCGCTAACCACTGCACCACCACTCCCCACTCACACACAGTGCGCTAACCACTGCACCACCACTCCCCACTCACACACAGTGCGCTAACCACTGCACCACCACTCCGCACACACACTCAACGTGCGCTAACCACTGCACCACCGCTCCTCCCACACAAATTATTTCGCGACTCACTGCTGCCCTCTTGTGGTACAAAACTAGAATCTCACTCACCAACTCACCCACTCACCCACCCACCCATTCATCCAGACAAAGCTACCCCACGTAGCCTCTAGCTGGTTGTAGGGGCAAGTGCTGTTCCACAGACACTGACAAAGCTACCCCAGGTAGCCTTTGGCAGGGCTGTAGGGGCAAGTGCTGTTGCATAGACACAGACAAAGGTACCCCAGGTAGCCTCTAGCGGGGCTGTAGGGGCAAGTGCTCTCACACAGATACAAACAAAGCTAACCCAGATAAATTCTAGCAGGGCTGTCGGGGCAAGTGCTGTCAAAACATACATAGACAAAGCTACCCCAGGTAGCCTCTAGCGGGGCTGTAGGGGCAAGTGCTCTCATACACAGACACAGACAAAGCTACCCCAGGTACCCTCTAGCAATGCTGTAGGGGCAAGTGCTGTTACACAAACACAGACAAAGCTACCCCAGGTAGCCTCTATGAGGGCTAAAAGGGGCAAGTGCTGTTACACAAACACAGACAAAACTACCTTGGGTAGCCTCTCGCAGGGCTGTAGGGGCAATTGCTGCCACACAGATACAAAAAAGCTAACCCAGATAAATTCTAGCAGTGCTGTAGGGGCAAGTGCTGTCAAAACATACATAGACAAAGCTACCCCAGGTAGCCTCTAGCTGGTTGTCGGGGCAAATGTTGTCACAGCGACACAGACAAAGCTACCCCAGGTAGAATCTTTCTGGTTGTAGGGGCAAGTGCTTTGAGCAATAGCACCTATGAAGGCTACCGTCACTGTGGCTACACACACAGAGGGAGTGGGTGGCCAGCACCACCACGCCCGACCGCCTTTGTCTCTCTCCCAGTTCTAGTGATGTTTACAACACCACCACCACCATCACTCCCCACACACACACACACACAGTGCGCTAACCACTGCACCATCACTCCCCACTCACACACACAGTGCGCTAACCACTGCACCACCACTCCCCACTCAGACACAAAATGCCCTAACCACTGCTCCACCACTCCCCACTCACACAGAGTGCGCTAACCACTGCACCACCACTCCCCACTCACACACAGTGCGCTAACCACTGCACCACCACTCCCCACTCACACACAGTGCGCTAACCACTGCACCACCACTCCCCACACACACTCAACGTGCGCTAACCACTGCACCACCACTCCCCCACACAAATTATTTCGAGACTAGAATCTCACTCACCAACTCTCCCACTCACCCACCCACCCATTCATCCAGACAAAGCTACCCCACGTAGCCTCTAGCTGGTTGTAGGGGCAAGTGCTGTTCCACAGACACTGACAAAGCTACCCCAGGTAGCCTTTGGCAGGGCTGTAGGGGCAAGTGCTGTTACATAGACACAGACAAAGGTACCCCAGGTAGCCTCTAGCGGGGCTGTAGGGGCAAGTGCTCTCACACAGATACAAACAAAGCTAACCCAGATAAATTCTAGCAGGGCTGTCGGGGCAAGTGCTGTCAAAACATACATAGACAAAGCTACCCCAGGTAGCCTCTAGCGGGGCTGTAGGGGCAAGTGCTCTCATACACAGACACAGACAAAGCTACCCCAGGTACCCTCTAGCAATGCTGTAGGGGCAAGTGCTGTTACACAAACACAGACAAAGCTACCCCAGGTAGCCTCTAGCAGGGCTTTAGGGGCAAGTGCTGTTACACAAACACAGACAAAGCTACCTTAGGTAGCCTCTCGCAGGGCTGTAGGGGCAATTGCTGCCACACAGATACAAAAAAGCTAACCCAGATAAATTCTAGCAGTGCTGTAGGGGCAAGTGCTGTCAAAACATACATAGACAAAGCTACCCCAGGTAGCCTCTAGCTGGTTGTCGGGGCAAATGTTGTCACAGAGACACAGACAAAGCTACCCCAGGTAGAATCTTTCTGGCTGTAGGGACAAGTGCTTTGAGCAATAGCACCTATGAAGGCTACCGTCACAGTGGCTACACACACAGAGGGAGTGGGTGGCCACCACCACCACGCCCGACGGCCTTTGTCTCTCTCCCAGTTCTAGCGATGTTTACAACACCACCACCACCATCACTCCCCACACACACACAGTGCGCTAACCACTGCACCATCATTCCCCACTCACACACACAGTGCGCTAACCACTGCACCACCACTCCCCACTCAGACACACAATGCCCTAACCACTGCTCCACCACTCCCCACTCACATACAGTGCGCTAACCACTGCACCACCACTCCCCACTCACACACAGTGCGCTAACCACTGCACCACCACTCCCCACACACACACAGTGCGCTAACCACTGCACCACCACTCCCCACTCACACACAGTGCGCTAACCACTGCACCACCACTCCCCACTCACACACAGTGCGCTAACCACTGCACCACCACTCCGCACACACACTCAACGTGCGCTAACCACTGCACCACCGCTCCTCCCACACAAATTATTTCGCGACTCACTGCTGCCCTCTTGTGGTACAAAACTAGAATCTCACTCACCAACTCACCCACTCACCCACCCACCCATTCATCCAGACAAAGCTACCCCACGTAGCCTCTAGCTGGTTGTAGGGGCAAGTGCTGTTCCACAGACACTGACAAAGCTACCCCAGGTAGCCTTTGGCAGGGCTGTAGGGGCAAGTGCTGTTGCATAGACACAGACAAAGGTACCCCAGGTAGCCTCTAGCGGGGCTGTAGGGGCAAGTGCTCTCACACAGATACAAACAAAGCTAACCCAGATAAATTCTAGCAGGGCTGTCGGGGCAAGTGCTGTCAAAACATACATAGACAAAGCTACCCCAGGTAGCCTCTAGCGGGGCTGTAGGGGCAAGTGCTCTCATACACAGACACAGACAAAGCTACCCCAGGTACCCTCTAGCAATGCTGTAGGGGCAAGTGCTGTTACACAAACACAGACAAAGCTACCCCAGGTAGCCTCTATGAGGGCTAAAAGGGGCAAGTGCTGTTACACAAACACAGACAAAACTACCTTGGGTAGCCTCTCGCAGGGCTGTAGGGGCAATTGCTGCCACACAGATACAAAAAAGCTAACCCAGATAAATTCTAGCAGTGCTGTAGGGGCAAGTGCTGTCAAAACATACATAGACAAAGCTACCCCAGGTAGCCTCTAGCTGGTTGTCGGGGCAAATGTTGTCACAGCGACACAGACAAAGCTACCCCAGGTAGAATCTTTCTGGTTGTAGGGGCAAGTGCTTTGAGCAATAGCACCTATGAAGGCTACCGTCACTGTGGCTACACACACAGAGGGAGTGGGTGGCCAGCACCACCACGCCCGACCGCCTTTGTCTCTCTCCCAGTTCTAGTGATGTTTACAACACCACCACCACCATCACTCCCCACACACACACACACACAGTGCGCTAACCACTGCACCATCACTCCCCACTCACACACACAGTGCGCTAACCACTGCACCACCACTCCCCACTCAGACACAAAATGCCCTAACCACTGCTCCACCACTCCCCACTCACACAGAGTGCGCTAACCACTGCACCACCACTCCCCACTCACACACAGTGCGCTAACCACTGCACCACCACTCCCCACTCACACACAGTGCGCTAACCACTGCACCACCACTCCCCACACACACTCAACGTGCGCTAACCACTGCACCACCACTCCCCCACACAAATTATTTCGAGACTAGAATCTCACTCACCAACTCTCCCACTCACCCACCCACCCATTCATCCAGACAAAGCTACCCCACGTAGCCTCTAGCTGGTTGTAGGGGCAAGTGCTGTTCCACAGACACTGACAAAGCTACCCCAGGTAGCCTTTGGCAGGGCTGTAGGGGCAAGTGCTGTTACATAGACACAGACAAAGGTACCCCAGGTAGCCTCTAGCGGGGCTGTAGGGGCAAGTGCTCTCACACAGATACAAACAAAGCTAACCCAGATAAATTCTAGCAGGGCTGTCGGGGCAAGTGCTGTCAAAACATACATAGACAAAGCTACCCCAGGTAGCCTCTAGCGGGGCTGTAGGGGCAAGTGCTCTCATACACAAACACAGACAAAGCTACCCCAGGTAGCCTCTAGCAGGGCTTTAGGGGCAAGTGCTGTTACACAAACACAGACAAAGCTACCTTAGGTAGCCTCTCGCAGGGCTGTAGGGGCAATTGCTGCCACACAGATACAAAAAAACTAACCCAGATAAATTCTAGCAGGGCTGTAGGGGCAAGTGCTGTCAAAACATACATAGACAAAACTACACCAGGTAGCCTCTAGCTGGTTGTCGGGGCAAATGTTGTCACAGAGACACAGACAAAGCTACCCCAGGTAGACTCTTTCTGGTTGTAGGGGCAAGTGCTTTGAGCAATAGCACCTATGAAGGCTACCGTCACTGTGGCTACACACACAGAGGGAGTGGGTGGCCAGCACCACAACGCCCGACCGACTTTGTCTCTCTCCCAGTTCTAGCGATGTTTACAACACCACCACCACCATCACTCCCCACACACACACACACAGTGCGCTAACCACTGCACCATCACTCCCCACTCACACACACATTGCCCTAACCACTGCTCCATCACTCCCCACTCACACACAGTGCGCTAACCACTGCACCACCACTCCCCACTCACACACAGTGCGCTAACCACTGCACCACCACTCCCCACACACACTCAACGTGCGCTAACCACTGCACCACCACTCCCCCCACACAAATTATGTCGCGACTCAATGCTGCCCTCTTGTGGTAAAAACTAGAATCTCACTCACCAACTCACCCCCTCACTCAACCACCCACCCACTCATCCAGACAAAGCTACCCCAGGTAGCCTCTAGCTGGCTGTGGGGGCAAGTGCTGTTCCACAGACACTGACAAAGCTACCCCAGGTAGCCTTTGGCAGGGCTGTAGGGGCAAGTGCTTTTACATAGACACAGACAAAGCTACCCCAGGTAGCCTCTAGCGCGGCAATAGAGGCTAGTGCTGTTACACACAGAGAAAGCTACCCCAGGTAGCCTCTAACAGGGCTGTAGGGGCAAGTGCTGTTACACAAACACAGAAAAAGCTACCTTAGGTAGCCTCTCGCAGGGCTGTAGGGGCAAGTGCTCTCACACAGATACAAACAAAGCTAACCCAGATAAATTCTAGCAGGGCTGACGGGGCAAGTGCTGTCAAAACATACATAGACAAAGTTACCCCAGGTAGCCTCTAGCGGGGCTGTAGGGGCAAGTGCTCTCATACACAGACACAGAGAAAGCTACCCCAGGTACCCTCTAGCAATGCTGTAGGGGCAAGTGCTGTTACACAAACACAGACAAAGCTACCCCAGGTAGACTCTTTCTGGTTGTAGGGGCAAGTGCTGTGAGCAATAGCACCTATGAAGGCTACCGGCACTGTGGCTACACACACAGAGGGAGTGGGTGGCCAGCACCACCACGCCCGACCGCCTTTGACTCTCTCCCAGTTCTAGCGATGTTTACAACACCACCATCACTCCCCACACACACACACAGTGCGCTAACCACTGTATCATCACTCCCCACTCACACACACAGTGCGCTAACCAATGCACCACCACTCCCCACTCAGACACACAATGCCCTAACCACTGCTCCACCACTCCCCACTCACACAGAGTGCGCTAACCACTGCACCACCACTCCCTACTCACACACAGTGCGCTAACCACTGCACCACCACTCCCCACTCACACACAGTGCGCTAACCACTGCACCACCACTCCCCACACACACTCAACGTGCGCTAACCACTACACCACCACTCCCCCCACACAAATTATTTCGCGACTCAATGCTGCCCTCTTGTGGTAAAAATAAGAATCTCACTCACCAACTCACCCCCTCACTCAACCACCCACCCACTCATCCAGATGAAGCTACCCCAGGTAGCCTCTAGCTGGCTGTGGGAGCAAGTGCTGTTCCACAGACACTGACAAAGCTACCCCAGTTTGCCTTTGGCAGGGCTGTAGGGGCAAGTGCTGTTACATAGACACAGACAAAGGTACCCCAGGGAGCCTCTAGCGGGGCTGTAGGGGCAAGTGCTGTTACACACAGACAAAGCTACCCCAGGTAGCCTCTAGCAGGTCTTAGGGGCAAGTGCTGCTACAAAGACACAGACAAGCTATCCTAGGCAGCCTTTAGCAGGGCTGTAGGGGCAAGTGCTCTCATACGCATACACAGACACAGACAAAGCTACCCCAGGTAGCCTCTAGCAGGGCTGTCGGGGCAAGTGCTGTCAAAACATGCATAGACAAAGCTACCCCAGATAGCCTCTAGCGGGGCTGTAGGGGCAAGTGCTCTCATACACAGACACAGACAAAGCTACCCCAGGTACCCTCTAGCAATGCTGTAGGGGCAAGTGCTGTTACACAAACACAGACAAAGCTACCCCAGGTAGCCTCTAGCAGGGCTATAGGGGCAAGTGCTGTTACACAAACACAGACAAAGCTACCTTAGGTAGCCTCTCGCAGGGGTGTAGGGGCAATTGCTGCCACACAGATACAATAAAGCTAACCCAGATAAATTCTATAAGGGCTGTAGGGGCAAGTGCTGTCAAAACATACATAGACAAAGCTACCCCAGGTAGCCTCTAGCTGGTTGTCGGGGCAAATGTTGTCACAGCGACACAGACAAAGCTACCCCATGGTAGACTCTTTCTGGTTGTAGGGGCAAGTGCTTTGACCAATAGCACCTATGAAGGCTACCGGCACTGTGGGTACACACACAGAGGGAGTGGGTGGCCAGCACCACCACGCCCGACCGCCTTTGTCTCTCTCCCAGTTCTAGTGATGTTTACAACACCACCACCACCATCACTCCCCACACACACACATACACAGTGCGCTAACCACTGCACCATCACTCCCCACTCACACACACAGTGCGCTAACCACTGCACCACCACTCCCCACTCAGACACACAATGCCCTAACCACTGCTCCACCACTCCCCACTCACACAGAGTGCGATAACCACTGCACCACCACTCCCCACTCACACACAGTGCGCTAACCACTGCACCACCACTCCCCACTCACACACAGTGCGCTAACCACTGCACCACCACTCCCCCACACAAATTATTTCGCGACTCAATGCTGCCCTCTTGTGGTAAAAAACTAGAATCTCACTCACCAACTCTACCACTCACCCACCCACCCATTCATCCAGACAAAGCTACCCCACGTAGCCTCTAGCTGGTTGTAGGGGCAAGTGGTGTTCCACAGACACTGACAAAGCTACCCCAGGTAGCCTTTGGCAGGGCTGTAGGGGCAAGTGCTGTTACATAGACACAGACAAAGGTACCCCAGGTAGCCTCTAGCGGGGCTGTAGGGGCAAGTGCTCTCACACAGATACAAACAAAGCTAACCCAGATAAATTCTAGCAGGGCTGTCGGGGCAAGTGCTGTAAAAACATACATAGACAAAGCTACCCCAGGTAGCCTCTAGCGGTGCTGTAGGGGCAAGTGCTCTCATACACAGACACAGACAAATCTACCCTAGGTACCCTCTAGCAATGCTGTAGGGGCAAGTGCTGTTACACAAACACAGACAAAGCTACACCAGGTAGCCTCTAGCAGGGCTATAGGGGCAAGTGCTGTTACACAAACACAGACAAAGCAACCTTAGGTATCCTCTCGCAGGGCTTTAGGGGCAATTGCTGCCACACAGATACAAAAAAGCTAACCCAGATAAATTCTAGCAGTGCTGTAGGGGCAACTGCTGTCAAAACATACATAGACAAAGCTACCCCAGGTAGCCTCTAGCTGGTTGTCGGGGCAAATGTTGTCACAGAGACACAGACAAAGCTACCCCAGGTAGAATCTTTCTGGTTGTAGGGACAAGTGCTTTGAGCAATAGCAAGTATGAAGGCTACCGTCACAGTGGCTACACACACAGAGGGAGTGGGTGGCCACCACCACCACGCCCGACCGCCTTTGTCTCTCTCCCAGTTCTAGCGATGTTTACAACACCACCACCATCACTCCCCACACACACACACACAGTGCGCTAACCACTGCACCACCACTCCCCACTCAGACACACAATGCCCTCACCACTGCTCCACCACTCCCCACTCACATACAGTGCGCTAACCACTGCACCACCACTCCCCACTCACACACAGTGCGCTAACCACTGCACCACCACTCCCCACACACACACAGTGCGCTAACCACTGGACCACCACTCCCCACTCACACACAGTGCGCTAACCACTGCACCACCACTCCCCACTCACACACAGTGCGCTAACCACTGCACCACCACTCCGCACACACACTCAACGTGCGCTAACCACTGCACCACCGCTCCTCCCACACAAATTATTTCGCGACTCACTGCTGCCCTCTTGTGGTACAAAACTAGAATCTCACTCACCAACTCACCCACTCACCCACCCACCCATTCATCCAGACAAAGCTACCCCACGTAGCCTCTAGCTGGTTGTAGGGGCAAGTGCTGTTCCACAGACACTGACAAAGCTACCCCAGGTAGCCTTTGGCAGGGCTGTAGGGGCAAGTGCTGTTACATAGACACAGACAAAGGTACCCCAGGTAGCCTCTAGCGGGGCTGTAGGGGCAAGTGCTCTCACACAGATACAAACAAAGCTAACCCAGATAAATTCTAGCAGGGCTGTCGGGGCAAGTGCTGTAAAAACATACATAGACAAAGCTACCCCAGGTAGCCTCTAGCGGTGCTGTAGGGTCAAGTGCTCTCATACACAGACACAGACAAATCTACCCTAGGTACCCTCTAGCAATGCTGTAGGGGCAAGTGCTGTTACACAAACACAGACAAAGCTACACCAGGTAGCCTCTAGCAGGGCTATAGGGGCAAGTGCTGTTACACAAACACAGACAAAGCTACCTTAGGTAGCCTCTCGCTGGGCTGTAGGGGCAATTGCTGCCACACAGATACAAAAAAGCTAACCCAGATAAATTCTAGCAGTGCTGTAGGGGCAAGTGCTGTCAAAACATACATAGACAAAGCTACCCCAGGTAGCCTCTAGCTGGTTGTCGGGGCAAATGTTGTCACAGAGACACAGACAAAGCTACCCCAGGTAGAATCTTTCTGGTTGTAGGGGCAAGTGCTTTGAGCAATAGCACCTATGAAGGCTACCGTCACTGTGGCTACACACACAGAGGGAGTGGGTGGCCACCACCACCACCACCACGCCCGACCGCCTTTGTCTCTCTCCCAGTTCTAGCGATGTTTACAACACCACCACCACCATCACTCCCCACACACACACACACAGTGCGCTAACCACTGCACCATCATTCCCCACTCACACACACAGTGCGCTAACCACTGCACCACCACTCCCCACTCAGACACACAATGCCGTTAACCACTGCTCCACCACTCCCCACTCACATACAGTGCGCTAACCACTGCACCACCACTCCCCACTCACACACAGTGCGCTAACCACTGCACCACCACTCCCCACACACACACAGTGTGCTAACCACTGCACCACCACTCCCCACTCACACACAGTGCGCTAACCACTGCACCACCACTCCCCACACACACTCAACGTGCGCTAACCACTGCACCACCACTCCCCCACACAAATTATTTCGCGACTCAATGCTGCCCTCTTGTGGTAAAAAACTAGAATCTCACTCACCAACTCTCCCACTCACCCACCCACCCATTCATCCAGACAAAGCTACCCCACGTAGCCTCTAGCTGGTTGTAGGGGCAAGTGCTGTTCCACAGACACTGACAAAGCTACCCCAGGTAGCCTTTGGCAGGGCTGTAGGGGCAAGTGCTGTTACATAGACACAGACAAAGGTACCCCAGGTAGCCTCTAGCGGGGCTGTAGGGGCAAGTGCTCTCACACAGATACAAACAAAGCTAACCCAGATAAATTCTAGCAGGGCTGTCGGGGCAAGTGCTGTCAAAACATACATAGACAAAGCTACCCCAGGTAGCCTCTAGCGGGGCTGTAGGGGCAAGTGCTCTCATACACAGACACAGACAAAGCTACCCCAGGTACCCTCTAGCAATGCTGTAGGGGCAAGTGCTGTTACACAAACACAGACAAAGCTACCCCAGGTAGCCTCTAGCAGGGCTTTAGGGGCAAGTGCTGTTACACAAACACAGACAAAGCTACCTTAGGTAGCCTCTCGCAGGGCTGTAGGGGCAATTGCTGCCACACAGATACAAAAAAACTAACCCAGATAAATTCTAGCAGGGCTGTAGGGGCAAGTGCTGTCAAAACATACATAGACAAAACTACACCAGGTAGCCTCTAGCTGGTTGTCGGGGCAAATGTTGTCACAGAGACACAGACAAAGCTACCCCAGGTAGACTCTTTCTGGTTGTAGGGGCAAGTGCTTTGAGCAATAGCACCTATGAAGGCTACCGTCACTGTGGCTACACACACAGAGGGAGTGGGTGGCCAGCACCACCACGCCCGACCGCCTTTGTCTCTCTCCCAGTTCTAGTGATGTTTACAACACCACCACCACCATCACTCCCCCCCACACACACACAGTGCGCTAACCACTGCACCATCACTCCCCACTCACACACACAGTGCGCTAACCACTGCACCACCACTCCCCACTCAGACACACAATGCCCTAACCACTGCTCCACCACTCCCCACTCACACAGAGTGCGCTAACCACTGCACCACCACTCCCCACTCACACACAGTGCGCTAACCACTGCACGAACCACTTCCCACTCACACACAGTGCGCTAACCACTGCACCACCACTCCCCACACACACTCAACGTGCGCTAACCACTGCACTACCACTCCCCCCACACAAATTATTTCGCGACTCAATGCTGCCCTCTTGTGGTAAAAAACTAGAATCTCACTCACCAACTCACCCACTCACCCACCCACCCATTCATCCAGACAAAGCTACCCCACGTAGCCTCTAGCTGGTTGTAGGGGCAAGTGCTGTTCCACAGACACTGACAAAGCTACCCCAGGTAGCGTTTGGCAGGGCTGTAGGGGCAAGTGCTGTTACATATACACAGACAAAGGTACCCCAGGTAGCCTCTAGCGGGGATGTAGGGGCAAGTGCTCTCACACAGATACAAACAAAGCTAACCCAGATAAATTCTAGCAGGGCTGTCGGGGCAAGTGCTGTCAAAACATACATAGACAAAGCTACCCCAGGTAGCCTCTAGCGGGGCTGTAGGGGCAAGTGCTCTCATACACAGACACAGACAAATCTACACTAGGTACCCTCTAGCAATGCTGTAGGGGCAAGTGCTGTTACACAAACACAGACAAAGCTACCTTAGGTAGCCTCTCGCAGGGCTGTAGGGGCAATTGCTGCCACACAGATACAAAAAAGCTAACCCAGATAAATTCTAGCAGTGCTGTAGGGGCAAGTGCTGTCAAAACATACATAGACAAAGCTACCCCAGGTAGCCTCTAGCTGGTTGTCGGGGCAAATGTTGTCACAGAGACACAGACAAAGCTACCCCAGGTAGAATCTTTCTGGTTGTAGGGGCAAGTGCTTTGAGCAATAGCACCTATGAAGGCTACCGTCACTGTGGCTACACACACAGAGGGAGTGGGTGGCCAGCACCACCACGCCCGACCGCCTTTGTCTCTCTCCCAGTTCTAGTGATGTTTACAACACCACCACCACCATCACTCCCCACACACACACACAGTGCGCTAACCACTGCACCATCACTCCCCACTCACACACACAGTGCGCTAACCACTGCACCACCACTCCCCACTCAGACACACAATGCCCTAACCACTGCTCCACCACTCCCCACTCACACAGAGTGCGCTAACCACTGCACCACCACTCCCCACTCACACACAGTGCGCTAACCACTGCATGAACCACTTCCCACTCACACACAGTGCGCTAACCACTGCACCACCACTCCCCACACACACTCAACGTGCGCTAACCACTGCACCACCACTCCCCCCACACAAATTATTTCGCGACTCAATGCTGCCCTCTTGTGGTAAAAAACTAGAATCTCACTAGCTTTGTCAGTGTCTGTGGAACAGCACTTGCCCCTACAACCAGCTAGAGGCTACGTGGGGTAGCTTTGTCTGGATGAATGGGTGGGTGAGTGGGTGAGTTTGTGAGTGAAATTCTAGTTTTTTACCACAAGAGGGCAGCATGGAGTCACGAAAAAATTTGTGTGGGGGGAGTGGTGGTGCAGTGGTTAGCGCACGTTGAGTGTGTGGGGAGTGGTGGTGCAGTGGTTAGCGCACTGTGTGTGAGTGGGGAGTGGTGGTGCAGTGGTTAGCGCACTGTGTGTGAGTGGGGAGTGGTGGTGCAGTGGTTAGCGCACTCTGTGTGAGTGGGGAGTGGTGGAGCAGTGGTTAGGGCATTGTGTGTCTGAGTGGGGAGTGGTGGTGCAGTGGTTAGCGCACTGTGTGTGTGAGTGGGGAGTGATGGTGCAGTGGTTAGCGCACTGTGTGTGTGTGTGGGGAGTGATGGTGGTGGTGGTGTTGTAAACATCGCTAGAACTGGGAGAGAGACAAAGGCGGTCGGGCGTGGTGGTGCTGGCCACCCACTCCCTCTGTGTGTGTAGCCACAGTGCCGGTAGCCTTCATAGGCGCTATTGCTCACAGCACTTGCCCCTACAACCAGAAAGAGTCTACCTGGGGTAGCTTTGTCTGTGTCTCTGTGACAACATTTGCCCCGACAACCAGCTAGAGGCTACCTGGTGTAGCTTTGTCTATGTATGTTTTGACAGCACTTGCCCCTACAGCCCTGCTAGAATTTATCTGGGTTAGCTTTTTTGTATGTGTGTGGCAGCACTTGCCCCTACAGCCCTGCGAGAGGCTACCTAAGGTACCGGTATCCACTCACCTCTTCTTTACGCTGCCCGATGGGGCTTGGGGGGGGGGGAAAGGCTCGCCCTGAACTCCACCCTGCGAACCTCACGCGGAATGTTGAGGACGGCTGAGGCCGCCTGAACTTCGTGCCGACGTTCCTGAATGACGACTCCGCAGAATTTTTTTTTGCTCCGCCCCCACTCCCTTATATGGCAACAAAAACCCGTTAGTACCCGGATCATCTGACGTCATCCTGCGCATCCAATCGAACGCCCCCGGTCGTTGGGGGGTGGTGGGGGGGGAGGCTCGTCATCCCCCCCACCCGCGCCGCCGCCCCCGCCCCCCTCCCGCTGTTTACCCAGTGACAAATCGCTGCCCGTGGCGCTAACGGTGATTGGCTGGGACTGTTGCCGGGGGCTGCAGAGGCGCCGGGGGGTGTCTGAGAGGAGGCAGAAGCTGTGAGGTGACGTCATCGGTTGGGCCCAATCAAAGGTAGACGAGAAGCGACGGCGGTGATTGGCTGGGACTGTTGCCGGGGGCTGCAGAGGCGCCGGGGGGTGTCTGAGAGGAGGCAGAAGCTGTGAGGTGACGTCATCGGTTGGGCCCAATCAGGTAGCCTTTGGCAGGGGTGTAGGGGCAAGTGCTTTTACATAGACACAGACAAGGTAGCCCAGGTAGCCTCTAGCGCGGCTGTAGAGGCTAGTGCTGTTACTCTCAGAGAAAGCTACCCCAGGTAGCCTCTAGCAGGGCTGTAGGGGCAAGTGCTGTTACACAAACACATACAAAGCTACCCCAGGTAGCCTCTAGCAGGGCTGTAGGGGCAAGTGCTGTTACACAAACACATACAAAGCTACCTTACGTAGCCTCTCGCAGGGCTGTGGGGTAAGTGCTCTCACACAGATACAAACAAAGCTAACCCAGATAAATTCTAGCAGGGCTGTCGGGGCAGGTGCTGTCAAAACATACATAGACAAAGCTACCCCAGGTAGCCTCTAGCGGGGCTGTAGAGGCAAGTGCTCTCATACACAGACACAGACAAAGCTACCCCAGGTACCCTCTAGCAATGCTGTAGGGGCAAGTGCTGTTACACAAACACAGACAAAGCTAGCCCATGTAGCCTCTAGCAATGCTGTAGGGGCAAGTGCTGTTACACAAACACAGACAAAGCTACCTTAGATAGCCTCTCGCAGGGCTGTAGGGGCAAGTGCTGCCACACACATACAAAAAAGCTAACCCAGATAAATTCTAGCAGGGCTGTAGGGGCAAGTGCTGTCAAAACATACATAGACAAAGCTACCCCAGGTAGCCTCTAGCTGGTTGTCGGGGCAAATGTTGTCACAGCGACACAGACAAAGCTACCCCAGGTAGAATCTTTCTGGTTGTAGGGGCAAGTGCTTTGAGCAATAGCACCTATGAAGGCTACCGTCACTGTGGCTACACACACAGAGGGAGTGGGTGGCCAGCACCACCACGCCCGACCGCCTTTGTCTCTCTCCCAGTTCTAGTGATGTTTACAACACCACCACCACCATCACTCCCCACACACACACACAGTGCGCTAACCACTGCACCATCACTCCCCACTCACACACACAGTGCGCTAACCACTGCACCACCACTCCCCACTCAGACACACAATGCCCTAACCACTGCTCCACCACTCCCCACTCACACAGAGTGCGCTAACCACTGCACCACCACTCCCCACTCACACACAGTGCGCTAACCACTGCACCACCACTCCCCACTCACACACAGTGCGCTAACCACTGCACCACCACTCCCCACACACACTCAACGTGTGCTAACCACTGCACCACCACTCCCTCCACACAAATTATTTCGCGACTCAATGCTGCCCTCTTCTGGTAAAAAACTAGAATCTCACCCACCAACTCACCCACTCACCCACCCACCCATTCATCCAGACAAAGCTACCCCACGTAGCCTCTAGCTGGTTGTAGGGGCAAGTGCTGTTCCACAGACACTGTGTTTGTGTAACAGCACTTGCCCCTACAGCATTGCTAAAGGGTACCTGGGGTAGCTTTCTCTGTGTCTGTGTATGAGAGCACTTGCCCCTACAGCCCCGCTAGAGGCTACCTGGGGTAACTTTGTCTATGTATGTTTTGACAGCATTTGCCCCGTCAGCCCTGCTAGAATTTATCTGGGTTAGCTTTGTATGTATCTGTGTGAGAGCACTTGCCCCTACAGCCCTGCGAGAGGCTACCTAAGGTAGCTTTTTCTGTGTTTGTGTAACAGCACTTGCCCCTACAGCCCTGCTAGAGGCTACCCGGGGTAGCTTTCTCTGTGTGTAACAGCACTAGCCTCTACTGCCGCGCTAGAGGCTACCTGGGGTAGCTTTGTCTGTGTCTATGTAAAAGCACTTGCCCCTACAGCCCTGCCAAAGGCTACCTGGGGTAGCTTTGTCAGTGTCTGTGGAACAGCACTTGCCCCCACAGCCAGCTAGAGGCTACCTGGGGTAGCTTTGTCTGGATGAGTGGGTGGGTGGTTGAGTGAGGGGGTGAGTTGGTGAGTGAGATTCTAGTTTTTACCACAAGAGGGCAGCATTGAGTTGCGACATAATTTGTGTGGGGGGAGTGGTGGTGCAGTGGTTAGCGCACGTTGAGTGTGTGTGGGGAGTGGTGGTGCAGTGGTTAGCGCACTGTGTGTGAGTGGGGAGTGGTGGTGCAGTGGTTAGCGCACTGTGTGTGAGTGGGGAGTGGTGGAGCAGTGGTTAGGGCAATGTGTGTGTGAGTGGGGAGTGATGGTGCAGTGGTTAGTGCACTGTGTGTGTGTGTGGGGAGTGGTGGTGCAGTGGTGGTGTTGTAAACATCGCTAGAACTGGGAGAGAGACAAAGTCGGTCGGGCGTTGTGGTGCTGGCCACCCACTCCCTTTGTGTGTAGCCACAGTGCCGGTAGCCTTCATAGGTGCTATTGCTCAAAGCACTTGCCCCTACAACCAGAAAGAGTCTACCTGGGGTAGCTTTGTCTGTGTCTCTGTGACAACATTTGCCCCGACAACCAGCTAGAGGCTACCTGGTGTAGGTTTGTCTATGTATGTTTTGACAGCACTTGCCCCTACAGCCCTGCTAGAATTTATCTGGGTTAGCTTTTTTGTATGTGTGTGGCAGCACTTGCCCCTACAGCCCTGCGAGAGGCTACCTAAGGTACCGGTATCCACTCACCTCTTCTTTACGCTGCCCGATGGGGCTTGGGGGGGGGGGAAAGGCTCGCCCTGAACTCCACCCTGCGAACCTCACGCGGAATGTTGAGGACGGCTGAGGCCGCCTGAACTTCGTGCCGACGTTCCTGAATGACGACTCCGCAGAATTTTTTTTTGCTCCGCCCCCACTCCCTTATATGGCAACAAAAACCCGTTAGTACCCGGATCATCTGACGTCATCCTGCGCATCCAATCGAACGCCCCCGGCCGTTGGGGGGTGGTGGGGGGGGAGGCTCGTCATCCCCCCCACCCGCGCCGCCGCCCCCGCCCCCCTCCCGTTGTTTACCCAGTGACAAATCGCTGCCCGTTGCGCTAACGGTGATTGGCTGGGACTGTTGCCGGGGGCTGCAGAGGCGCCGGGGGGTGTCTGAGAGGAGGCAGAAGCTGTGAGGTGACGTCATCGGTTGGGCCCAATCAGGTAGCCTTTGGCAGGGGTGTAGGGGCAAGTGCTTTTACATAGACACAGACAAGGTAGCCCAGGTAGCCTCTAGCGCGGCTGTAGAGGCTAGTGCTGTTACTCTCAGAGAAAGCTACCCCAGGTAGCCTCTAGCAGGGCTGTAGGGGCAAGTGCTGTTACACAAACACATACAAAGCTACCCCAGGTAGCCTCTAGCAGGGCTGTAGGGGCAAGTGCTGTTACACAAACACATACAAAGCTACCTTACGTAGCCTCTCGCAGGGCTGTGGGGTAAGTGCTCTCACACAGATACAAACAAAGCTAACCCAGATAAATTCTAGCAGGGCTGTCGGGGCAGGTGCTGTCAAAACATACATAGACAAAGCTACCCCAGGTAGCCTCTAGCGGGGCTGTAGAGGCAAGTGCTCTCATACACAGACACAGACAAAGCTACCCCAGGTACCCTCTAGCAATGCTGTAGGGGCAAGTGCTGTTACACAAACACAGACAAAGCTACCCCATGTAGCCTCTAGCAATGCTGTAGGGGCAAGTGCTGTTACACAAACACAGACAAAGCTACCTTAGATAGCCTCTCGCAGGGCTGTAGGGGCAAGTGCTGCCACACAGATACAAAAAAGCTAACCCAGATAAATTCTAGCAGGGCTGTAGGGGCAAGTGCTGTCAAAACATACATAGACAAAGCTACCCCAGGTAGCCTCTAGCTGGTTGTCGGGGCAAATGTTGTCACAGCGACACAGACAAAGCTACCCCAGGTAGAATCTTTCTGGTTGTAGGGGCAAGTGCTTTGAGCAATAGCACCTATGAAGGCTACCGTCACTGTGGCTACACACACAGAGGGAGTGGGTGGCCAGCACCACCACGCCCGACCGCCTTTGTCTCTCTCCCAGTTCTAGTGATGTTTACAACACCACCACCACCATCACTCCCCACACACACACACAGTGCGCTAACCACTGCACCATCACTCCCCACTCACACACACAGTGCGCTAACCACTGCACCACCACTCCCCACTCAGACACACAATGCCCTAACCACTGCTCCACCACTCCCCACTCACACAGAGTGCGCTAACCACTGCACCACCACTCCCCACTCACACACAGTGCGCTAACCACTGCACCACCACTCCCCACTCACACACAGTGCGCTAACCACTGCACCACCACTCCCCACACACACTCAACGTGTGCTAACCACTGCACCACCACTCCCTCCACACAAATTATTTCGCGACTCAATGCTGCCCTCTTCTGGTAAAAAACTAGAATCTCACCCACCAACTCACCCACTCACCCACCCACCCATTCATCCAGACAAAGCTACCCCACGTAGCCTCTAGCTGGTTGTAGGGGCAAGTGCTGTTCCACAGACACTGTGTTTGTGTAACAGCACTTGCCCCTACAGCATTGCTAAAGGGTACCTGGGGTAGCTTTCTCTGTGTCTGTGTATGAGAGCACTTGCCCCTACAGCCCCGCTAGAGGCTACCTGGGGTAACTTTGTCTATGTATGTTTTGACAGCATTTGCCCCGTCAGCCCTGCTAGAATTTATCTGGGTTAGCTTTGTATGTATCTGTGTGAGAGCACTTGCCCCTACAGCCCTGCGAGAGGCTACCTAAGGTAGCTTTTTCTGTGTTTGTGTAACAGCACTTGCCCCTACAGCCCTGCTAGAGGCTACCCGGGGTAGCTTTCTCTGTGTGTAACAGCACTAGCCTCTACTGCCGCGCTAGAGGCTACCTGGGGTAGCTTTGTCTGTGTCTATGTAAAAGCACTT
The DNA here is from genome assembly GCF_048934315.1 of Petromyzon marinus. Classification (NCBI taxonomy): domain Eukaryota; kingdom Metazoa; phylum Chordata; class Hyperoartia; order Petromyzontiformes; family Petromyzontidae; genus Petromyzon; species Petromyzon marinus. The sequence goes on from NW_027422794.1 coordinate 61,113, forward strand.
ACCCCTACAGCCCTGCCAAAGGCTACCTGGGGTAGCTTTGTCAGTGTCTGTGGAACAGCACTTGCCCCCACAGCCAGCTAGAGGCTACCTGGGGTAGCTTTGTCTGGATGAGTGGGTGGGTGGTTGAGTGAGGGGGTGAGTTGGTGAGTGAGATTCTAGTTTTTACCACAAGAGGGCAGCATTGAGTTGCGACATAATTTGTGTGGGGGGAGTGGTGGTGCAGTGGTTAGCGCACGTTGAGTGTGTGTGGGGAGTGGTGGTGCAGTGGTTAGCGCACTGTGTGTGAGTGGGGAGTGGTGGTGCAGTGGTTAGCGCACTGTGTGTGAGTGGGGATTGGTGGAGCAGTGGTTAGGGCAATGTGTGTGTGAGTGGGGAGTGATGGTGCAGTGGTTAGTGCACTGTGTGTGTGTGTGGGGAGTGATGGTGGTGGTGGTGTTGTAAACATCGCTAGAACTGGGAGAGAGACAAAGTCGGTCGGGCGTTGTGGTGCTGGCCACCCACTCCCTTTGTGTGTAGCCACAGTGCCGGTAGCCTTCATAGGTGCTATTGCTCAAAGCACTTGCCCCTACAACCAGAAAGAGTCTACCTGGGGTAGCTTTGTCTGTGTCTCTGTGACAACATTTGCCCCGACAACCAGCTAGAGGCTACCTGGTGTAGCTTTGTCTATGTATGTTTTGACAGCACTTGCCCCTACAGCCCTGCTAGAATTTATCTGGGTTAGCTTTTTTTATCTGTGTGGCAGCACTTGCCCCTACAGCCCTGCGAGAGGCTACCTAAGGTACCGGTATCCACTCACCTCTTCTTTACGCTGCCCGATGGGGCTTGGGGGGGGGGGAAAGGCTCGCCCTGAACTCCACCCTGCGAACCTCACGCGGAATGTTGAGGACGGCTGAGGCCGCTGAACTTCGTGCCGACGTTCCTGAATGACGACTCCGCAGAATTTTTTTTTGCTCCGCCCCCACTCCCTTATATGGCAACAAAAACCCGTTAGTACCCGGATCATCTGACGTCATCCTGCGCATCCAATCGAACGCCCCCGGCCGTTGGGGGGTGGTGGGGGGGGAGGCTCGTCATCCCCCCCACCCGCGCCGCCGCCCCCGCCCCCCTCCCGCTGTTTACCCAGTGACAAATCGCTGCCCGTGGCGCTAACGGTGATTGGCTGGGACTGTTGCCGGGGGCTGCAGAGGCGCCGGGGGGTGTCTGAGAGGAGGCAGAAGCTGTGAGGTGACGTCATCGGTTGGGCCCAATCAAAGGTAGACGAGAAGCGACGGCGGTGATTGGCTGGGACTGTTGCCGGGGGCTGCAGAGGCGCCGGGGGGTGTCTGAGAGGAGGCAGAAGCTGTGAGGTGACGTCATCGGTTGGGCCCAATCAGGTAGCCTTTGGCAGGGGTGTAGGGGCAAGTGCTTTTACATAGACACAGACAAGGTAGCCCAGGTAGCCTCTAGCGCGGCTGTAGAGGCTAGTGCTGTTACTCTCAGAGAAAGCTACCCCAGGTAGCCTCTAGCAGGGCTGTAGGGGCAAGTGCTGTTACACAAACACATACAAAGCTACCCCAGGTAGCCTCTAGCAGGGCTGTAGGGGCAAGTGCTGTTACACAAACACATACAAAGCTACCTTACGTAGCCTCTCGCAGGGCTGTGGGGTAAGTGCTCTCACACAGATACAAACAAAGCTAACCCAGATAAATTCTAGCAGGGCTGTCGGGGCAGGTGCTGTCAAAACATACATAGACAAAGCTACCCCAGGTAGCCTCTAGCGGGGCTGTAGAGGCAAGTGCTCTCATACACAGACACAGACAAAGCTACCCCAGGTACCCTCTAGCAATGCTGTAGGGGCAAGTGCTGTTACACAAACACAGACAAAGCTACCCCATGTAGCCTCTAGCAATGCTGTAGGGGCAAGTGCTGTTACACAAACACAGACAAAGCTACCTTAGATAGCCTCTCGCAGGGCTGTAGGGGCAAGTGCTGCCACACAGATACAAAAAAGCTAACCCAGATAAATTCTAGCAGGGCTGTAGGGGCAAGTGCTGTCAAAACATACATAGACAAAGCTACCCCAGGTAGCCTCTAGCTGGTTGTCGGGGCAAATGTTGTCACAGCGACACAGACAAAGCTACCCCAGGTAGAATCTTTCTGGTTGTAGGGGCAAGTGCTTTGAGCAATAGCACCTATGAAGGCTACCGTCACTGTGGCTACACACACAGAGGGAGTGGGTGGCCAGCACCACCACGCCCGACCGCCTTTGTCTCTCTCCCAGTTCTAGTGATGTTTACAACACCACCACCACCATCACTCCCCACACACACACACAGTGCGCTAACCACTGCACCATCACTCCCCACTCACACACAGTGCGCTAACCACTGCACCACCACTCCCCACTCAGACACACAATGCCCTAACCACTGCTCCACCACTCCCCACTCACACAGAGTGCGCTAACCACTGCACCACCACTCCCCACTCACACACAGTGCGCTAACCACTGCATGAACCACTTCCCACTCACACACAGTGCGCTAACCACTGCACCACCACTCCCCACACACACTCAACGTGCGCTAACCACTGCACCACCACTCCCCCCACACAAATTATTTCGCGACTCAATGCTGCCCTCTTGTGGTAAAAAACTAGAATCTCACTAGCTTTGTCAGTGTCTGTGGAACAGCACTTGCCCCTACAACCAGCTAGAGGCTACGTGGGGTAGCTTTGTCTGGATGAATGGGTGGGTGAGTGGGTGAGTTTGTGAGTGAAATTCTAGTTTTTTACCACAAGAGGGCAGCATGGAGTCACGAAAAAATTTGTGTGGGGGGAGTGGTGGTGCAGTGGTTAGCGCACGTTAAGTGTGTGGGGAGTAGTGGTGCAGTGGTTAGCGCACTGTGTGTGAGTGGGGAGTGGTGGTGCAGTGGTTAGCGCACTGTGTGTGAGTGGGGAGTGGTGGTGCAGTGGTTAGCGCACTCTGTGTGAGTGGGGAGTGGTGGAGCAGTGGTTAGGGCATTGTGTGTCTGAGTGGGGAGTGGTGGTGCAGTGGTTAGCGCACTGTGTGTGTGAGTGGGGAGTGATGGTGCAGTGGTTAGCGCACTGTGTGTGTGTGTGGGGAGTGATGGTGGTGGTGGTGTTGTAAACATCGCTAGAACTGGGAGAGAGACAAAGGCGGTCGGGCGTGGTGGTGCTGGCCACCCACTCCCTCTGTGTGTGTAGCCACAGTGCCGGTAGCCTTCATAGGCGCTATTGCTCACAGCACTTGCCCCTACAACCAGAAAGAGTCTACCTGGGGTAGCTTTGTATGTGTCTCTGTGACAACATTTGCCCCGACAACCAGCTAGAGGCTACCTGGGGTAGGTTTGTCTATGTATGTTTTGACAGCACTTGCCCCTACAGCCTTGCTAGAATTTATCTGGGTTAGCTTTTTTGTATGTGTGTGGCAGCACTTGCCCCTACAGCCCTGCGAGAGGCTACCTAAGGTACCGGTATCCACTCACCTCTTCTTTACGCTGCCCGATGGGGCTTGGGGGGGGGGGAAAGGCTCGCCCTGAACTCCACCCTGCGAACCTCACGCGGAATGTTGAGGACGGCTGAGGCCGCTGAACTTCGTGCCGACGTTCCTGAATGACGACTCCGCAGAATTTTTTTTTGCTCCGCCCCCACTCCCTTATATGGCAACAAAAACCCGTTAGTACCCGGATCATCTGACGTCATCCTGCGCATCCAATCGAACGCCCCCGGCCGTTGGGGGGTGGTGGGGGGGGAGGCTCGTCATCCCCCCCACCCGCGCCGCCGCCCCCGCCCCCCTCCCGCTGTTTACCCAGTGACAAATCGCTGCCCGTGGCGCTAACGGTGATTGGCTGGGACTGTTGCCGGGGGCTGCAGAGGCGCCGGGGGGTGTCTGAGAGGAGGCAGAAGCTGTGAGGTGACGTCATCGGTTGGGCCCAATCAGGTAGCCTTTGGCAGGGGTGTAGGGGCAAGTGCTTTTACATAGACACAGACAAGGTAGCCCAGGTAGCCTCTAGCGCGGCTGTAGAGGCTAGTGCTGTTACTCTCAGAGAAAGCTACCCCAGGTAGCCTCTAGCAGGGCTGTAGGGGCAAGTGCTGTTACACAAACACATACAAAGCTACCCCAGGTAGCCTCTAGCAGGGCTGTAGGGGCAAGTGCTGTTACACAAACACATACAAAGCTACCTTACGTAGCCTCTCGCAGGGCTGTGGGGTAAGTGCTCTCACACAGATACAAACAAAGCTAACCCAGATAAATTCTAGCAGGGCTGTCGGGGCAGGTGCTGTCAAAACATACATAGACAAAGCTACCCCAGGTAGCCTCTAGCGGGGCTGTAGAGGCAAGTGCTCTCATACACAGACACAGACAAAGCTACCCCAGGTACCCTCTAGCAATGCTGTAGGGGCAAGTGCTGTTACACAAACACAGACAAAGCTACCCCATGTAGCCTCTAGCAATGCTGTAGGGGCAAGTGCTGTTACACAAACACAGACAAAGCTACCTTAGATAGCCTCTCGCAGGGCTGTAGGGGCAAGTGCTGCCACACAGATACAAAAAAGCTAACCCAGATAAATTCTAGCAGGGTTGTAGGGGCAAGTGCTGTCAAAACATACATAGACAAAGCTACCCCAGGTAGCCTCTAGCTGGTTGTCGGGGCAAATGTTGTCACAGCGACACAGACAAAGCTACCCCAGGTAGAATCTTTCTGGTTGTAGGGGCAAGTGCTTTGAGCAATAGCACCTATGAAGGCTACCGTCACTGTGGCTACACACACAGAGGGAGTGGGTGGCCAGCACCACCACGCCCGACCGCCTTTGTCTCTCTCCCAGTTCTAGTGATGTTTACAACACCACCACATCCATCACTCCCCACACACACACACAGTGCGCTAACCACTGCACCATCACACCCCACTCACACACACAGTGCGCTAACCACTGCACCACCACTCCCCACTCAGACACACAATGCCCTAACCACTGCTCCACCACTCCTCACTCACACAGAGTGCGCTAACCACTGCACCACCACTCCCCACTCACACACAGTGCGCTAACCACTGCACCACCACTCCCCACTCACACACAGTGCGCTAACCACTGCACCACCACTCCCCACACACACTCAACGTGTGCTAACCACTGCACCACCACTCCCTCCACACAAATTATTTCGCGACTCAATGCTGCCCTCTTCTGGTAAAAAACTAGAATCTCACCCACCAACTCACCCACTCACCCACCCACCCATTCATCCAGACAAAGCTACCCCACGTAGCCTCTAGCTGGTTGTAGGGGCAAGTGCTGTTCCACAGACACTGTGTTTGTGTAACAGCACTTGCCCCTACAGCATTGCTAAAGGGTACCTGGGGTAGCTTTCTCTGTGTCTGTGTATGAGAGCACTTGCCCCTACAGCCCCGCTAGAGGCTACCTGGGGTAACTTTGTCTATGTATGTTTTGACAGCATTTGCCCCGTCAGCCCTGCTAGAATTTATCTGGGTTAGCTTTGTATGTATCTGTGTGAGAGCACTTGCCCCTACAGCCCTGCGAGAGGCTACCTAAGGTAGCTTTTTCTGTGTTTGTGTAACAGCACTTGCCCCTACAGCCCTGCTAGAGGCTACCCGGGGTAGCTTTCTCTGTGTGTAACAGCACTAGCCTCTACTGCCGCGCTAGAGGCTACCTGGGGTAGCTTTGTCTGTGTCTATGTAAAAGCACTTGCCCCTACAGCCCTGCCAAAGGCTACCTGGGGTAGCTTTGTCAGTGTCTGTGGAACAGCACTTGCCCCCACAGCCAGCTAGAGGCTACCTGGGGTAGCTTTGTCTGGATGAGTGGGTGGGTGGTTGAGTGAGGGGGTGAGTTGGTGAGTGAGATTCTAGTTTTTACCACAAGAGGGCAGCATTGAGTTGCGACATAATTTGTGTGGGGGGAGTGGTGGTGCAGTGGTTAGCGCACGTTGAGTGTGTGTGGGGAGTGGTGGTGCAGTGGTTAGCGCACTGTGTGTGAGTGGGGAGTGGTGGTGCAGTGGTTAGCGCACTCTGTGTGAGTGGGGAGTGGTGGAGCAGTGGTTAGGGCATTGTGTGTCTGAGTGGGGAGTGGTGGTGCAGTGGTTAGCGCACTGTGTGTGTGAGTGGGGAGTGATGGTGCAGTGGTTAGCGCACTGTGTGTGTGGGGAGTGATGGTGGTGGTGGTGTTGTAAACATCGCTAGAACTGGGAGAGAGACAAAGGCGGTCGGGCGTGGTGGTGCTGGCCACCCACTCCCTCTGTGTGTGTAGCCACAGTGCCGGTAGCCTTCATAGGCGCTATTGCTCACAGCACTTGCCCCTACAACCAGAAAGAGTCTACCTGGGGTAGCTTTGTCTGTGTCTCTGTGACAACATTTGCCCCGACAACCAGCTAGAGGCTACCTGGGGTAGGTTTGTCTATGTATGTTTTGACAGCACTTGCCCCTACAGCCCTGCTAGAATTTATCTGGGTTAGCTTTTTTGTATGTGTGTGGCAGCACTTGCCCCTACAGCCCTGCGAGAGGCTACCTAAGGTACCGGTATCCACTCACCTCTTCTTTACGCTGCCCGATGGGGCTTGGGGGGGGGGGGAAAGGCTCGCCCTGAACTCCACCCTGCGAACCTCACGCGGAATGTTGAGGACGGCTGAGGCCGCCTGAACTTCGTGCCGACGTTCCTGAATGACGACTCCGCAGAATTTTTTTTTGCTCCGCCCCCACTCCCTTATATGGCAACAAAAACCCGTTAGTACCCGGATCATCTGACGTCATCCTGCGCATCCAATCGAACGCCCCCGGCCGTTGGGGGGTGGTGGGGGGGGAGGCTCGTCATCCCCCCCACCCGCGCCGCCGCCCCCGCCCCCCTCCCGCTGTTTACCCAGTGACAAATCGCTGCCCGTGGCGCTAACGGTGATTGGCTGGGACTGTTGCCGGGGGCTGCAGAGGCGCCGGGGGGTGTCTGAGAGGAGGCAGAAGCTGTGAGGTGACGTCATCGGTTGGGCCCAATCAGGTAGCCTTTGGCAGGGGTGTAGGGGCAAGTGCTTTTACATAGACACAGACAAGGTAGCCCAGGTAGCCTCTAGCGCGGCTGTAGAGGCTAGTGCTGTTACTCTCAGAGAAAGCTACCCCAGGTAGCCTCTAGCAGGGCTGTAGGGGCAAGTGCTGTTACACAAACACATACAAAGCTACCCCAGGTAGCCTCTAGCAGGGCTGTAGGGGCAAGTGCTGTTACACAAACACATACAAAGCTACCTTACGTAGCCTCTCGCAGGGCTGTGGGGTAAGTGCTCTCACACAGATACAAACAAAGCTAACCCAGATAAATTCTAGCAGGGCTGTCGGGGCAGGTGCTGTCAAAACATACATAGACAAAGCTACCCCAGGTAGCCTCTAGCGGGGCTGTAGAGGCAAGTGCTCTCATACACAGACACAGACAAAGCTACCCCAGGTACCCTCTAGCAATGCTGTAGGGGCAAGTGCTGTTACACAAACACAGACAAAGCTACCCCATGTAGCATCTAGCAATGCTGTAGGGGCAAGTGCTGTTACACAAACACAGACAAAGCTACCTTAGATAGCCTCTCGCAGGGCTGTAGGGGCAAGTGCTGCCACACAGATACAAAAAAGCTAACCCAGATAAATTCTAGCAGGGCTGTAGGGGCAAGTGCTGTCAAAACATACATAGACAAAGCTACCCCAGGTAGCCTCTAGCTGGTTGTCGGGGCAAATGTTGTCACAGCGACACAGACAAAGCTACCCCAGGTAGAATCTTTCTGGTTGTAGGGGCAAGTGCTTTGAGCAATAGCACCTATGAAGGCTACCGTCACTGTGGCTACACACACAGAGGGAGTGGGTGGCCAGCACCACCACGCCCGACCGCCGTTGTCTCTCTCCCAGTTCTAGTGATGTTTACAACACCACCACCACCATCACTCCCCACACACACACACAGTGCGCTAACCACTGCACCATCACTCCCCACTCACACACACAGTGCGCTAACCACTGCACCACCACTCCCCACTCAGACACACAATGCCCTAACCACTGCTCCACCACTCCCCACTCACACAGAGTGCGCTAACCACTGCACCACCACTCCCCACTCACACACAGTGCGCTAACCACTGCACCACCACTCCCCACTCACACACAGTGCGCTAACCACTGCACCACCACTCCCCACACACACTCAACGTGTGCTAACCACTGCACCACCACTCCCTCCACACAAATTATTTCGCGACTCAATGCTGCCCTCTTCTGGTAAAAAACTAGAATCTCACCCACCAACTCACCCACTCACCCACCCACCCATTCATCCAGACAAAGCTACCCCACGTAGCCTCTAGCTGGTTGTAGGGGCAAGTGCTGTTCCACAGACACTGTGTTTGTGTAACAGCACTTGCCCCTACAGCATTGCTAAAGGGTACCTGGGGTAGCTTTCTCTGTGTCTGTGTATGAGAGCACTTGCCCCTACAGCCCCGCTAGAGGCTACCTGGGGTAACTTTGTCTATGTATGTTTTGACAGCATTTGCCCCGTCAGCCCTGCTAGAATTTATCTGGGTTAGCTTTGTATGTATCTGTGTGAGAGCACTTGCCCCTACAGCCCTGCGAGAGGCTACCTAAGGTAGCTTTTTCTGTGTTTGTGTAACAGCACTTGCCCCTATAGCCCTGCTAGAGGCTACCCGGGGTAGCTTTCTCTGTGTGTAACAGCACTAGCCTCTACTGCCGCGCTAGAGGCTACCTGGGGTAGCTTTGTCTGTGTCTATGTAAAAGCACTTGCCCCTACAGCCCTGCCAAAGGCTACCTGGGGTAGCTTTGTCAGTGTCTGTGGAACAGCACTTGCTCCCACAGCCAGCTAGAGGCTACCTGGGGTAGCTTTGTCTGGATGAGTGGGTGGGTGGTTGAGTGAGGGGGTGAGTTGGTGAGTGAGATTCTAGTTTTTACCACAAGAGGGCAGCATTGAGTTGCGACATAATTTGTGTGGGGGGAGTGGTGGTGCAGTGGTTAGCGCACGTTGAGTGTGTGTGGGGAGTGGTGGTGCAGTGGTTAGCGCACTGTGTGTGAGTGGGGAGTGGTGGTGCAGTGGTTAGCGCACTGTGTGTGAGTGGGGAGTGGTGGAGCAGTGGTTAGGGCAATGTGTGTGTGAGTGGGGAGTGATGGTGCAGTGGTTAGTGCACTGTGTGTGTGTGTGGGGAGTGATGGTGGTGGTGGTGTTGTAAACATCGCTAGAACTGGGAGAGAGACAAAGTCGGTCGGGCGTTGTGGTGCTGGCCACCCACTCCCTTTGTGTGTAGCCACAGTGCCGGTAGCCTTCATAGGTGCTATTGCTCAAAGCACTTGCCCCTACAACCAGAAAGAGTCTACCTGGGGTAGCTTTGTCTGTGTCTCTGTGACAACATTTGCCCCGACAACCAGCTAGAGGCTACCTGGTGTAGCTTTGTCTATGTATGTTTTGACAGCACTTGCCCCTACAGCCCTGCTAGAATTTATCTGGGTTAGCTTTTTTTATCTGTGTGGCAGCAATTGCCCCTACAGCCCTGCGAGAGGCTACCTAAGGTACCGGTATCCACTCACCTCTTCTTTACGCTGCCCGATGGGGCTTGGGGGGGGGGGAAAGGCTCGCCCTGAACTCCACCCTGCGAACCTCACGCGGAATGTTGAGGACGGCTGAGGCCGCCTGAACTTCGTGCCGACGTTCCTGAATGACGACTCCGCAGAATTTTTTTTTGCTCCGCCCCCACTCCCTTATATGGCAACAAAAACCCGTTAGTACCCGGATCATCTGACGTCATCCTGCGCATCCAATCGAACGCCCCCGGCCGTTGGGGGGTGGTGGGGGGGGAGGCTCGTCATCCCCCCCACCCGCGCCGCCGCCCCCGCCCCCCTCCCGCTGTTTACCCAGTGACAAATCGCTGCCCGTGGCGCTAACGGTGATTGGCTGGGACTGTTGCCGGGGGCTGCAGAGGCGCCGGGGGGTGTCTGAGAGGAGGCAGAAGCTGTGAGGTGACGTCATCGGTTGGGCCCAATCAAAGGTAGACGAGAAGCGACGGCGGTGATTGGCTGGGACTGTTGCCGGGGGCTGCAGAGGCGCCGGGGGGTGTCTGAGAGGAGGCAGAAGCTGTGAGGTGACGTCATCGGTTGGGCCCAATCAGGTAGCCTTTGGCAGGGGTGTAGGGGCAAGTGCTTTTACATAGACACAGACAAGGTAGCCCAGGTAGCCTCTAGCGCGGCTGTAGAGGCTAGTGCTGTTACTCTCAGAGAAAGCTACCCCAGGTAGCCTCTAGCAGGGCTGTAGGGGCAAGTGCTGTTACACAAACACATACAAAGCTACCCCAGGTAGCCTCTAGCAGGGCTGTAGGGGCAAGTGCTGTTACACAAACACATACAAAGCTACCTTACGTAGCCTCTCGCAGGGCTGTGGGGTAAGTGCTCTCACACAGATACAAACAAAGCTAACCCAGATAAATTCTAGCAGGGCTGTCGGGGCAGGTGCTGTCAAAACATACATAGACAAAGCTACCCCAGGTAGCCTCTAGCGGGGCTGTAGAGGCACGTGCTCTCATACACAGACACAGACAAAGCTACCCCAGGTACCCTCTAGCAATGCTGTAGGGGCAAGTGCTGTTACACAAACACAGACAAAGCTACCCCATGTAGCCTCTAGCAATGCTGTAGGGGCAAGTGCTGTTACACAAACACAGACAAAGCTACCTTAGATAGCCTCTCGCAGGGCTGTAGGGGCAAGTGCTGCCACACAGATACAAAAAAGCTAACCCAGATAAATTCTAGCAGGGCTGTAGGGGCAAGTGCTGTCAAAACATACATAGACAAAGCTACCCCAGGTAGCCTCTAGCTGGTTGTCGGGGCAAATGTTGTCACAGCGACACAGACAAAGCTACCCCAGGTAGAATCTTTCTGGTTGTAGGGGCAAGTGCTTTGAGCAATAGCACCTATGAAGGCTACCGTCACTGTGGCTACACACACAGAGGGAGTGGGTGGCCAGCACCACCACGCCCGACCGCCGTTGTCTCTCTCCCAGTTCTAGTGATGTTTACAACACCACCACCACCATCACTCCCCACACACACACACAGTGCGCTAACCACTGCACCATCACTCCCCACTCACACACACAGTGCGCTAACCACTGCACCACCACTCCCCACTCAGACACACAATGCCCTAACCACTGCTCCACCACTCCCCACTCACACAGAGTGCGCTAACCACTGCACCACCACTCCCCACTCACACACAGTGCGCTAACCACTGCATGAACCACTTCCCACTCACACACAGTGCGCTAACCACTGCACCACCACTCCCCACACACACTCAACGTGCGCTAACCACTGCACCACCACTCCCCCCACACAAATTATTTCGCGACTCAATGCTGCCCTCTTGTGGTAAAAAACTAGAATCTCACTAGCTTTGTCAGTGTCTGTGGAACAGCACTTGCCCCTACAACCAGCTAGAGGCTACGTGGGGTAGCTTTGTCTGGATGAATGGGTGGGTGAGTGGGTGAGTTTGTGAGTGAAATTCTAGTTTTTTACCACAAGAGGGCAGCATGGAGTCACGAAAAAATTTGTGTGGGGGGAGTGGTGGTGCAGTGGTTAGCGCACGTTAAGTGTGTGGGGAGTGGTGGTGCAGTGGTTAGCGCACTGTGTGTGAGTGGGGAGTGGTGGTGCAGTGGTTAGCGCACTGTGTGTGAGTGGGGAGTGGTGGTGCAGTGGTTAGCGCACTCTGTGTGAGTGGGGAGTGGTGGAGCAGTGGTTAGGGCATTGTGTGTCTGAGTGGGGAGTGGTGGTGCAGTGGTTAGCGCACTGTGTGTGTGAGTGGGGAGTGATGGTGCAGTGGTTAGCGCACTGTGTGTGTGTGTGGGGAGTGATGGTGGTGGTGGTGTTGTAAACATCGCTAGAACTGGGAGAGAGACAAAGGCGGTCGGGCGTGGTGGTGCTGGCCACCCACTCCCTGTGTGTGTAGCCACAGTGCCGGTAGCCTTCATAGGTGCTATTGCTCACAGCACTTGCCCCTACAACCAGAAAGAGTCTACCTGGGGTAGCTTTGTCTGTGTCTCTGTGACAACATTTGAACGACAACCAGCTAGAGGCTACCTGGGGTAGGTTTGTCTATGTATGTTTTGACAGCACTTGCCCCTACAGCCCTGCTAGAATTTATCTGGGTTAGCTTTTTTGTATCTGTGTGGCAGCACTTGCCCCTACAGCCCTGCGAGAGGCTACCTAAGGTACCGGTATCCACTCACCTCTTCTTTACGCTGCCCGATGGGGCTTGGGGGGGGGGGAAAGGCTCGCCCTGAACTCCACCCTGCGAACCTCACGCGGAATGTTGAGGACGGCTGAGGCCGCCTGAACTTCGTGCCGACGTTCCTGAATGACGACTCCGCAGAATTTTTTTTTGCTCCGCCCCCACTCCCTTATATGGCAACAAAAACCCGTTAGTACCCGGATCATCTGACGTCATCCTGCGCATCCAATCGAACGCCCCCGGCCGTTGGGGGGTGGTGGGGGGGGAGGCTCGTCATCCCCCCCACCCGCGCCGCCGCCCCCGCCCCCCTCCCGCTGTTTACCAAGTGACAAATCGCTGCCCGTGGCGCGAACGGTGATTGGCTGGGACTGTTGCCGGGGGCTGCAGAGGCGCCGGGGGGGTGTCTGAGAGGAGGCAGAAGCTGTGAGGTGACGTCATCGGTTGGGCCCAATCAAAGGTAGACGAGAAGCGACGGCGGTGATTGGCTGGGACTGTTGCCGGGGGCTGCAGAGGCGCCGGGGGGTGTCTGAGAGGAGGCAGAAGCTGTGAGGTGACGTCATCGGTTGGGCCCAATCAGGTAGCCTTTGGCAGGGGTGTAGGGGCAAGTGCTTTTACATAGACACAGACAAGGTAGCCCAGGTAGCCTCTAGCGCGGCTGTAGAGGCTAGTGCTGTTACTCTCAGAGAAAGCTACCCCAGGTAGCCTCTAGCAGGGCTGTAGGGGCAAGTGCTGTTACACAAACACATACAAAGCTACCCCAGGTAGCCTCTAGCAGGGCTGTAGGGGCAAGTGCTGTTACACAAACACATACAAAGCTACCTTACGTAGCCTCTCGCAGGGCTGTGGGGTAAGTGCTCTCACACAGATACAAACAAAGCTAACCCAGATAAATTCTAGCAGGGCTGTCGGGGCAGGTGCTGTCAAAACATACATAGACAAAGCTACCCCAGGTAGCCTCTAGCGGGGCTGTAGAGGCAAGTGCTCTCATACACAGACACAGACAAAGCTACCCCAGGTACCCTCTAGCAATGCTGTAGGGGCAAGTGCTGTTACACAAACACAGACAAAGCTACCCCATGTAGCCTCTAGCAATGCTGTAGGGGCAATTGCTGTTACACAAACACAGACAAAGCTACCTTAGATAGCCTCTCGCAGGGCTGTAGGGGCAAGTGCTGCCACACAGATACAAAAAAGCTAACCCAGATAAATTCTAGCAGGGCTGTAGGGGCAAGTGCTGTCAAAACATACATAGACAAAGCTACCCCAGGTAGCCTCTAGCTGGTTGTCGGGGCAAATGTTGTCACAGCGACACAGACAAAGCTACCCCAGGTAGAATCTTTCTGGTTGTAGGGGCAAGTGCTTTGAGCAATAGCACCTATGAAGGCTACCGTCACTGTGGCTACACACACAGAGGGAGTGGGTGGCCAGCACCACCACGCCCGACCGCCTTTGTCTCTCTCCCAGTTCTAGTGATGTTTACAACACCACCACCACCATCACTCCCCACACACACACACAGTGCGCTAACCACTGCACCATCACTCCCCACTCACACACACAGTGCGCTAACCACTGCACCACCACTCCCCACTCAGACACACAATGCCCTAACCACTGCTCCACCACTCCCCACTCACACAGAGTGCGCTAACCACTGCACCACCACTCCCCACTCACACACAGTGCGCTAACCACTGCATGAACCACTTCCCACTCACACACAGTGCGCTAACCACTGCACCACCACTCCCCACACACACTCAACGTGCGCTAACCACTGCACCACCACTCCCCCCACACAAATTATTTCGCGACTCAATGCTGCCCTCTTGTGGTAAAAAACTAGAATCTCACTAGCTTTGTCAGTGTCTGTGGAACAGCACTTGCCCCTACAACCAGCTAGAGGCTACGTGGGGTAGCTTTGTCTGGATGAATGGGTGGGTGAGTGGGTGAGTTTGTGAGTGAAATTCTAGTTTTTTACCACAAGAGGGCAGCATGGAGTCACGAAAAAATTTGTGTGGGGGGAGTGGTGGTGCAGTGGTTAGCGCACGTTAAGTGTGTGGGGAGTGGTGGTGCAGTGGTTAGCGCACTGTGTGTGAGTGGGGAGTGGTGGGGCAGTGGTTAGCGCACTGTGTGTGAGTGGGGAGTGGTGGTGCAGTGGTTAGCGCACTCTGTGTGAGTGGGGAGTGGTGGAGCAGTGGTTAGGGCATTGTGTGTCTGAGTGGGGAGTGGTGGTGCAGTGGTTAGCGCACTGTGTGTGTGAGTGGGGAGTGATGGTGCAGTGGTTAGCGCACTGTGTGTGTGTGTGGGGAGTGATGGTGGTGGTGGTGTTGTAAACATCGCTAGAACTGGGAGAGAGACAAAGGCGGTCGGGCGTGGTGGTGCTGGCCACCCACTCCCTCTGTGTGTGTAGCCACAGTGCCGGTAGCCTTCATAGGCGCTATTGCTCACATCACTTGCCCCTACAACCAGAAAGAGTCTACCTGGGGTAGCTTTGTCTGTGTCTCTGTGACAACATTTGCCCCGACAACCAGCTAGAGGCTACCTGGGGTAGGTTTGTCTATGTATGTTTTGACAGCACTTGCCCCTACAGCCCTGCTAGAATTTATCTGGGTTAGCTTTTTTGTATGTGTGTGGCAGCACTTGCCCCTACAGCCCTGCGAGAGGCTACCTAAGGTACCGGTATCCACTCACCTCTTCTTTACGCTGCCCGATGGGGCTTGGGGGGGGGGGAAAGGCTCGCCCTGAACTCCACCCTGCGAACCTCACGCGGAATGTTGAGGACGGCTGAGGCCGCCTGAACTTCGTGCCGACGTTCCTGAATGACGACTCCGCAGAATTTTTTTTTGCTCCGCCCCCACTCCCTTATATGGCAACAAAAACCCGTTAGTACCCGGATCATCTGACGTCATCCTGCGCATCCAATCGAACGCCCCCGGCCGTTGGGGGGTGGTGGGGGGGGAGGCTCGTCATCCCCCCCACCCGCGCCGCCGCCCCCGCCCCCCTCCCGCTGTTTACCCAGTGACAAATCGCTGCCCGTGGCGCTAACGGTGATTGGCTGGGACTGTTGCCGGGGGCTGCAGAGGCGCCGGGGGGTGTCTGAGAGGAGGCAGAAGCTGTGAGGTGACGTCATCGGTTGGGCCCAATCAAAGGTAGACGAGAAGCGACGGCGGTGATTGGCTGGGACTGTTGCCGGGGGCTGCAGAGGCGCCGGGGGGTGTCTGAGAGGAGGCAGAAGCTGTGAGGTGACGTCATCGGTTGGGCCCAATCAGGTAGCCTTTGGCACGGGTGTAGGGGCAAGTGCTTTTACATAGACACAGACAAGGTAGCCCAGGTAGCCTCTAGCGCGGCTGTAGAGGCTAGTGCTGTTACTCTCAGAGAAAGCTACCCCAGGTAGCCTCTAGCAGGGCTGTAGGGGCAAGTGCTGTTACACAAACACATACAAAGCTACCCCAGGTAGCCTCTAGCAGGGCTGTAGGGGCAAGTGCTGTTACAAAAACACATACAAAGCTACCTTAGGTAGCCTCTCGCAGTGCTGTGGGGCAAGTGCTCTCACACAGTTACAAACAAAGCTAACCCAGATAAATTCTAGCAGGGCTGTCGGGGCAAGTGCTGTCAAAACATACATAGACAAAGCTACCCCAGGTAGCCTCTAGCGGGGCTGTAGGGGCAAGTGCTCTCATACACGGACACAGACAAAGCTACCCCAGGCACCCTCTAGCAATGCTGTAGGGGCAAGTGCTGTTACACAAACACAGAAAAAGCTACCCCATGTAGCCTCTAGCAATGCTGTAGGGGCAAGTGCTGTTACACAAACACAGACAAAGCTACCTTAGATAGCCTCTCGCAGGGCTGTAGGGGCAAGTGCTGCCACACAGATACAAAAAAGCTAACCCAGATAAATTCTAGCAGGGCTGTAGGGGCAAGTGCTGTCAAAACATACATAGACAAAGCTACCCCAGGTAGCCTCTAGCTGGTTGTCGGGGCAAATGTTGTCACAGCGACACAGACAAAGCTACCCCAGGTAGAATCTTTCTGGTTGTAGGGGCAAGTGCTTTGAGCAATAGCACCTATGAAGGCTACCGTCACTGTGGCTACACACACAGAGGGAGTGGGTGGCCAGCACCACCACGCCCGACCGCCTTTGTCTCTCTCCCAGTTCTAGTGATGTTTACAACACCACCACCACCATCACTCCCCACACACACACACAGTGCGCTAACCACTGCACCATCACTCCCCACTCACACACACAGTGCGCTAACCACTGCACCACCACTCCCCACTCAGACACACAATGCCCTAACCACTGCTCCACCACTCCCCACTCACACAGAGTGCGCTAACCACTGCACCACCACTCCCCACTCACACACAGTGCGCTAACCACTGCACCACCACTCCCCACTCACACACAGTGCGCTAACCACTGCACCACCACTCCCCACACACACTCAACGTGTGCTAACCACTGCACCACCACTCCCTCCACACAAATTATTTCGCGACTCAATGCTGCCCTCTTCTGGTAAAAAACTAGAATCTCACCCACCAACTCACCCACTCACCCACCCACCCATTCATCCAGACAAAGCTACCCCACGTAGCCTCTAGCTGGTTGTAGGGGCAAGTGCTGTTCCACAGACACTGTGTTTGTGTAACAGCACTTGCCCCTACAGCATTGCTAAAGGGTACCTGGGGTAGCTTTCTCTGTGTCTGTGTATGAGAGCACTTGCCCCTACAGCCCCGCTAGAGGCTACCTGGGGTAACTTTGTCTATGTATGTTTTGACAGCATTTGCCCCGTCAGCCCTGCTAGAATTTATCTGGGTTAGCTTTGTATGTATCTGTGTGAGAGCACTTGCCCCTACAGCCCTGCGAGAGGCTACCTAAGGTAGCTTTTTCTGTGTTTGTGTAACAGCACTTGCCCCTACAGCCCTGCTAGAGGCTACCCGGGGTAGCTTTCTCTGTGTGTAACAGCACTAGCCTCTACTGCCGCGCTAGAGGCTACCTGGGGTAGCTTTGTCTGTGTCTATGTAAAAGCACTTGCCCCTACAGCCCTGCCAAAGGCTACCTGGGGTAGCTTTGTCAGTGTCTGTGGAACAGCACTTGCCCCCACAGCCAGCTAGAGGCTACCTGGGGTAGCTTTGTCTGGATGAGTGGGTGGGTGGTTGAGTGAGGGGGTGAGTTGGTGAGTGAGATTCTAGTTTTTACCACAAGAGGGCAGCATTGAGTTGCGACATAATTTGTGTGGGGGGAGTGGTGGTGCAGTGGTTAGCGCACGTTGAGTGTGTGTGGGGAGTGGTGGTGCAGTGGTTAGCGCACTGTGTGTGAGTGGGGAGTGGTGGTGCAGTGGTTAGCGCACTGTGTGTGAGTGGGGAGTGGTGGAGCAGTGGTTAGGGCAATGTGTGTGTGAGTGGGGAGTGATGGTGCAGTGGTTAGTGCACTGTGTGTGTGTGTGGGGAGTGATGGTGGTGGTGGTGTTGTAAACATCGCTAGAACTGGGAGAGAGACAAAGTCGGTCGGGCGTTGTGGTGCTGGCCACCCACTCCCTTTGTGTGTAGCCACAGTGCCGGTAGCCTTCATAGGTGCTATTGCTCAAAGCACTTGCCCCTACAACCAGAAAGAGTCTACCTGGGGTAGCTTTGTCTGTGTCTCTGTGACAACATTTGCCCCGACAACCAGCTAGAGGCTACCTGGTGTAGCTTTGTCTATGTATGTTTTGACAGCACTTGCCCCTACAGCCCTGCTAGAATTTATCTGGGTTAGCTTTTTTTATCTGTGTGGCAGCAATTGCCCCTACAGCCCTGCGAGAGGCTACCTAAGGTACCGGTATCCACTCACCTCTTCTTTACGCTGCCCGATGGGGCTTGGGGGGGGGGAAAGGCTCGCCCTGAACTCCACCCTGCGAACCTCACGCGGAATGTTGAGGACGGCTGAGGCCGCCTGAACTTCGTGCCGACGTTCCTGAATGACGACTCCGCAGAATGTTTTTTTTGCTCCGCCCCCACTCCCTTATATGGCAACAAAAACCCGTTAGTACCCGGATCATCTGACGTCATCCTGCGCATCCAATCGAACGCCCCCGGCCGTTGGGGGGTGGTGGGGGGGGAGGCTCGTCATCCCCCCCACCCGCGCCGCCGCCCCCGCCCCCCTCCCGCTGTTTACCCAGTGACAAATCGCTGCCCGTGGCGCTAACGGTGATTGGCTGGGACTGTTGCCGGGGGCTGCAGAGGCGCCGGGGGGTGTCTGAGAGGAGGCAGAAGCTGTGAGGTGACGTCATCGGTTGGGCCCAATCAAAGGTAGACGAGAAGCGACGGCGGTGATTGGCTGGGACTGTTGCCGGGGGCTGCAGAGGCGCCGGGGGGTGTCTGAGAGGAGGCAGAAGCTGTGAGGTGACGTCATCGGTTGGGCCCAATCAGGTAGCCTTTGGCAGGGGTGTAGGGGCAAGTGCTTTTACATAGACACAGACAAGGTAGCCCAGGTAGCCTCTAGCGCGGCTGTAGAGGCTAGTGCTGTTACTCTCAGAGAAAGCTACCCCAGGTAGCCTCTAGCAGGGCTGTAGGGGCAAGTGCTGTTACACAAACACATACAAAGCTACCCCAGGTAGCCTCTAGCAGGGCTGTAGGGGCAAGTGCTGTTACACAAACACATACAAAGCTACCTTACGTAGCCTCTCGCAGGGCTGTGGGGTAAGTGCTCTCACACAGATACAAACAAAGCTAACCCAGATAAATTCTAGCAGGGCTGTCGGGGCAGGTGCTGTCAAAACATACATAGACAAAGCTACCCCAGGTAGCCTCTAGCGGGGCTGTAGAGGCAAGTGCTCTCATACACAGACACAGACAAAGCTACCCAAGGTACCCTCTAGCAATGCTGTAGGGGCAAGTGCTGTTACACAAACACAGACAAAGCTACCCCATGTAGCCTCTAGCAATGCTGTAGGGGCAAGTGCTGTTACACAAACACAGACAAAGCTACCTTAGATAGCCTCTCGCAGGGCTGTAGGGGCAAGTGCTGCCACACAGATACAAAAAAGCTAACCCAGATAAATTCTAGCAGGGCTGTAGGGGCAAGTGCTGTCAAAACATACATAGACAAAGCTACCCCAGGTAGCCTCTAGCTGGTTGTCGGGGCAAATGTTGTCACAGCGACACAGACAAAGCTACCCCAGGTAGAATCTTTCTGGTTGTAGGGGCAAGTGCTTTGAGCAATAGCACCTATGAAGGCTACCGTCACTGTGGCTACACACACAGAGGGAGTGGGTGGCCAGCACCACCACGCCCGACCGCCTTTGTCTCTCTCCCAGTTCTTGCGAGGTTTACAACACCACCACCACCATCACTCCCCACACACACACAGTGCGCTATCCACTGCACCATCACTCCCCACTCACACACACAGTGCGCTAACCACTGCACCACCACTCCCCACTCAGACACACAATGCCCTAACCACTGCTCCACCACTCCCCACTCACACACAGTGCGCTAACCACTGCACCACCACTCCCCACTCACACACAGTGCGCTAACCACTGCACCACCACTCCCCACTCACACACAGTGCGCTAACCACTGCACCACCACTCCCCACACACACTCAACGTGCGCTAACCACTGCACCACCACTCCCCACAAACAAATTATTTCGCGACTCAATGCTGCCCTCTTGTGGTACAAAATGAGAATCTCACTCACCAACTCACCCCCTCACTCAACCACCCACCCACTCATCCAGACAAAGCTACCCCAGGTAGCCGCTAGTTGGCTGTGGGGGCAAGTGCTGTTCCACAAACACTGACAAAGCTACCCCAGGTAGCCTTTGCCAGGGCTGTAGGGGCAAGTGCTGTTACATAGACACAGACAAAGCTACCCCAGGTAGCCTTTAGCGTGACTGTAGAGGCTAGTGCTTTTGCACACAGAGAAAGCTACCCCAGGTAGCCTCTAGCAGGGCTGTAGGGGCAAGTGCTGTTACACAAACACATACAAAGCTACCCCAGGTAGCCTCTAGCAGGGCTGTAGGGGCAAGTGCTGTTACACAAACACATACAAAGCTACCTTAGGTAGCCTCTCGCAGTGCTGTGGGGCAAGTGCTCTCACACAGTTACAAACAAAGCTAACCCAGATAAATTCTAGCAGGGCTGTCGGGGCAATTGCTGTCAAAACATACATAGACAAAGCTACCCCAGGTAGCCTCTAGCGGGGCTGTAGGGGCAAGTGCTCTCATACACAGACACAGACAATGCTACCCCAGGCACCCTCTAGCAATGCTGTAGGGGCAAGTGCTGTTACACAAACACAGAAAAAGCTACCCCATGTAGCCTCTAGCAGGGCTATAGGGGCAAGTGCTGTTACACAAACACAGACAAAGCTACCTTAGGTAGCCTCTCGCAGGGCAGTAGGGGCAATTGCTGCCACACAGATACAAAAAAGCTAACCCAGAAAAATTCTAGCAGTGCTGTAGGGGCAAGTGCTGTCAAAACATACATAGACAAACCTACCCCAGGTAGCCTCTAGCTGGTTGTCGGGGCAAATGTTGTCACAGAGACACAGACAAAGCTACCCCAGGTAGAATCTTTCTGGTTGTAGGGGCAAGTGCTTTGAGCAATAGCACCTATGAAGGCTACCGGCACTGTGGATACACACAGAGGGAGTGGGTGGCCAGCACCACCACGCCCGACCGCCTTTGTCTCTCTCCCAGTTCTAGCGATGTTTACAACACCACCACCACCATCACTCCCCACACACACACACAGTGCGCTAACCACTGCACCATCACTCCCCACTCACACACACAGTGCGCTAACCACTGCACCACCACTCCCCACTCAGACACACAATGCCCTAACCACTGCTCCACCACTCCCCACTCACACAGAGTGCGCTAACCACTGCACCACCACTCCCCACTCACACACAGTGCGCTAACCACTGCACCACCACTCCCCACTCACACACAGTGCGCTACCCACTGCACCACCACTCCCCACACACACTGAACGTGCGCTAACCACTGCACCACCACTCCCCCCACACAAATTATTTCGCGACTCAATGCTGCCCTCTTGTGGTAAAAACTAGAATCTCATTCACCAACTCACCCCCTCACTCAACCACCCACCCACTCATCCAGACAAAGCTACCCCAGGTAGCCTCTAGCTGGCTGTGGGGGCAAGTGCTGTTCCACAGACACTGACAAAGCTACCCCAGGTAGCCTTTAGCAGGGCTGTAGGGGCAAGTGCTGTTACATAGACACAGACAACGCTACCCCAGGTAGCCTCTAGCGCGGCTGTAGGGGCTAGTGCTTTTACACACAGAGAAAGCTACCCCAGGTAGCCTCTAGCAGGGCTGTAGGGGCAAGTGCTTTTACACAAACACAGACAAAGCTACCTTAGGTAGCCTCTCGCAGGGCTGTAGGGCCAAGTGCTGTCACACAGATACAAACAAAGCTAACCCAGATACATTCTATCAGGGCTGTCGGGGCAAGTGCTGTCAAAACATACATAGACAAAGCTACCCCAGGTAGCCTCTAGCGGGGCTGTAGGGGCAAGTGCTCTCATACACAGACACAGACAAAGCTACCCCAGGTACCCTCTAGCAATGCTGTAGGGGCAAGTGCTGTTACACAAACACAGACAAAGCTACCTTAGGTAGCCTCTCGCAGGGCTGTAGGGGCAATTGCTGCCACACAGATACAAAAAAGCTAACCCAGATAAATTCTAGCAGGGCTGTAGGGGCAAGTGCTGTCAAAACATACATAGACAAAGCTACCCCAGGTAGCCTCTAGCTGGTTGTCGGGGCAAATGTTGTCACAGAGACACAGACAAAGCTACCCCAGGTAGACTCTTTCTGGTTGTAGGGGCAAGTGCTTTGAGCAATAGCACCTATGAAGGCTACCGGCACTGTGGCTACACACACAGAGGGAGTGGGTGGCCAGCACCACCACGCCCGACCGCCTTTGTCTCTCTCCCAGTTCTAGCGATGTTTACAACACCACCACCATCACTCCCCACACACACACACACACATTGCGCTAACCACTGCACCACCACTCCCCACTCACACACAGTGCGCTAACCACTGCACCACCACTCTCCACTCACACACAGTGCGCTAACCACTGCACCACCACTCCCCACACACACTCAACGTGCGCTAACCACTGCACCACCACTCCCCCCACACAAATTATTTCGCGACTCAATGCTGCCCTCTTGTGGTAAAAACTAGAATCTCACTCACCAACTCACCCCCTCACTCAAACACCCACCCACTCATCCAGACAAAGCTACCCCCAGGTAGCCTCTAGCTGGATGTGGGGGCAAGTGCTGTTCCACAGACACTGACAAAGCTACCCCAGGTAGCCTTTGGCAGGGCTGTAGGGGCAAGTACTTTTACATAGACACAGACAAAGCAACCCCAGGTAGCCTCTAGCAGGGCTGTAGGGGCAAGTGCTGTTACACAAACACAGACAAAGCTACCCCACGTAGCCTCTAGCAGGGCTGTAGGGGCAAGTGCTGTTACACAAACACAGACAAAGCTACCTTAGGTAGCCTGTCGCGGGGCTGTAGGGGCAAGTGCTCTCACACAGATACAAACAAAGCTCACCCAGATAAATTCTAGCAGAGCTGTCGGGGCAAGTGCTGTCAAAACATACATAGACAAAGCTACCCCAGGTAGCCTCTAGCTGGTTGTCGGGGCAAATGTTGTCACAGAGACACAGACAAAGCTACCCCAGGTAGAATCTTTCTGGTTGTAGGGGCAAGTGCTTTGAGCAATAGCACCTATGAAGTCTACCGTCACTGTGGCTACACACACAGAGGGAGTGGGTGGCCACCACCACCACGCCCGACCGCCTTTGTCTCTCTCCCAGTTCTAGCGATGTTTACAACACCACCACCACCATCACTCCCCACACACACACACAGTGCGCTAACCACTGCACCATCATTCCCCACTCACACACACAGTGCGCTAACCACTGCACCACCACTCCCCACTCAGACACACAATGCCATAACCACTGCTCCACCACTCCCCACTCACATACAGTGCGCTAACCACTGCACCACCACTCCTCCCACACAAATTATTTCGCGACTCAATGCTGCCCTCTTGTGGTAAAAAACTAGAATCTCACTCACCAACTCTCCCACTCACCCACCCACCCATTCATCCAGGCAAAGATACCCCACGTAGTGCTGTTCCACAGACACTGACAAAGCTACCCCAGGTAGCCTCTAGCAGGGCTGTAGGGGCAAGTGCTGTTACACAAACACATACAAAGCTACCCCAGGTAGCCTCTAGCAGGGCTGTAGGGGCAAGTGCTGTTACACAAACACAGACAAAGCTACCTTAGGTAGCCTCTCGCAGGGCTGTAGGGGCAAGTGCTCTCACACAGATACAAACAAAGCTAACCCAGATAAATTCTAGCAGGGCTGTCGGGGCAAGTGCTGTCAAAACATACATAGACAAAGCTACCCCAGGTAGTCTCTAGCGGGGCTGTAGGGCAAGTGCTCTCATACACAGACACAGACAAAGCTACCCCAGGTACCCTCTAGCAATGCTGTAGGGGCAAGTGCTATTACACAAACACAGACAAAGCTACCCCAGGTAGCCACTAGCAGGGCTATAGGAGCAAGTGCTGTTACACAAACACAGACAAAGCTACCTTAGGTAGCCTCTCGCAGGGCTGTAGGGGCAAGTGCTGCCACACAGATACAAAAAAGCTAACCCAGATAAATTCTAGCAGGGCTGTAGGGGCAAGTGCTGTCAAAACATACATAGACAAACCTACCCCAGGTAGCCTCTAGCTGGTTGTCGGGGCAAATGTTGTCACAGAGACACAGACAAAGCTACCCCAGGTAGACTCTTTCTGGTTGTAGGGGCAAGTGCTGTGAGCAATAGCGCCTATGAAGGCTACCGGCACTGTGGCTACACACACAGAGGGAGTGGGTGGCCAGCACCACCACGCCCGACCGCCTTTGTCTCTCTCCCAGTTCTAGCGATGTTTACAACACCACCACCACCATCACTCCCCACACACACACACAGTGCGCTAACCACTGCACCATCACTCCCCACTCACACACACAGTGCGCTAACCACTGCACCACCACTCCCCACTCAGACACACAATGCCCTAACCACTGCTCCACCACTCCCCACTCACACAGAGTGCGCTAACCACTGCACCACCACTCCCCACTCACACACAGTGCGCTAACCACTGCACCACCACTCCCCACTCACACACAGTGCGCTAACCACTGCACCACCACTCCCCACACACTCAACGTGCGCTAACCACTGCACCACCACTCCCCCCACACAAATTTTTTCGTGACTCAATGCTGCCCTCTTGTGGTAAAAAACTAGAATTTCACTCACAAACTCACCCACTCACCCACCCATTCATCCAGACAAAGCTACCCCACGTAGCCTCTAGCTGGTTGTAGGGGCAAGTGCTGTTCCACAGACACTGACAAAGCTACCCCAGGTAGCCTTTGGCAGAGCTGTAGGGCAAGTGCTGTTACATAGACACAGACAAAGGTACCCCATGGAGCCTCTAGCGGGGCTGTAGGGGCAAGTGCTCTCATACACAGACACAGACACAGCTACCCCAGGTACCCTCTAGCAATGCTATAGGGGCAAGTGCTGTTACACAAACACAGACAAAGCTACCCCAGGTAGCCTCTAGCAGGGCTTTAGGGGCAAGTGCTGTTACACAAGCACAGATAAAGCTACCTTAGGTAGCCTCTCGCAGGGCTGTAGGGGCAATTGCTGCCACACAGATAAAAAAAGCTAACCCAGATAAATTCTAGCAGGGCTGTAGGGGCAAGTGCTGTCAAAACATACATAGACAAAGCTACACCAGGTAGCCTCTAGCTGGTTGTCGGGGCAAATGTTGTCACAGAGACACAGACAAAGCTACCCCAGGTAGACTCTTTCTGGTTGTAGGGGCAAGTGCTTTGAGCAATAGCACCTATGAAGGCTACCGGCACTGTGGCTACACACACAGGGAGTGGGTGGCCAGCACCACAACGCCCGACCGACTTTGTCTCTCTCCCAGTTCTAGCGATGTTTACAACACCACCACCACCATCACTCCCCACACACACACACACACAGTGCACTAACCACTGCACCATCACTCCCCACTCACACACACATTGCCCTAACCACTGCTCCACCACTCCCCACTCACACACAGTGCGCTAACCACTGCACCACCACTCCCCACTCACACACAGTGCGCTAACCACTGCACCACCACTCCCCACACACACTCAACGTGCGCTAACCACTGCACCACCACTCCCCCCACACAAATTATGTCGCGACTCAATGCTGCCCTCTTGTGGTAAAAACTAGAATCTCACTCACCAACTCACCCCCTCACTCAACTACCCACCCACTCATCCAGACAAAGCTACCCCAGGTAGCCTCTAGCTGGCTGTGGGGGCAAGTGCTGTTCCACAGACACTGACAAAGCTACCCCAGGTAGCCTTTGGCAGGGCTGTAGGGGCAAGTGCTTTTACATAGACACAGACAAAGCTACCCCAGGTAGCCTCTAGCGCGGCAGTAGAGGCTAGTGCTGTTACACACAGAGAAAGCTACCCCGGGTAGCCTCTAGCAGGGCTGTAGGGGCAAGTGCAGTTACACAAACACAGAAAAAGCTACCTTAGGTAGCCTCTCGCAGGGCTGTAGGGGCAAGTGCTCTCACACAGATACATACAAAGCTAACCCAGATAAATTCTAGCAGGGCTGACGGGGCAAATGCTGTCAAAACATACATAGACAAAGTTACCCCAGGTAGCCTCTAGCGGGGCTGTAGGGGCAAGTGCTCTCATACACAGACACAGAGAAAGCCACCCCAGGTACCCTTTAGCAATGCTGTAGGGGCAAGTGCTGTTACACAAACACAGACAAAGCTTCCCCAGGTAGACTCTTTCTGGTTGTAGGGGCAAGTGCTTTGAGCAATAGCACCTATGAAGGCTACCGGCACTGTGGCTACACACACAGAGGGAGTGGGTGGCCAGCACCACCACGCCCGACCGCCTTTGTCTCTCTCCCAGTTCTAGCGATGTTTACAACACCACCATCACTCCCCACACACACACACAGTGCGCTAACCACTGTATCATCACTCCCCACTCACACACACAGTGCGCTAACCACTGCACCACCACTCCCCACTCAGACACACAATGCGCTAACCACTGCACCACCACTCCCCACTCACACACAGTGCGCTAACCACTGCACCACCACTCCCCACTCAGACACACAATGCCTTAACCACTGCTCCACCACTCCCCACTCACATACAGTGCGCTAACCACTGCACCACCACTCCCCACTCACACACAGTGCGCTAACCACTGCACCACCACTCCCCACACACACACAGTGTGCTAACCACTGCACCACCACTCCCCACTCACACACTGCGCTAACCACTGCACCACCACTCCCCACTCACACACAGTGCGCTAACCACTGCACCACCACTCCGCACACACACTCAACGTGCGCTAACCACTGCACCACCGCTCCTCCCACACAAATTATTTCGCGACTCACTGCTGCCCTCTTGTGGTACAAAACTAGAATCTCACTCACCAACTCACCCACTCACCCACCCACCCATTCATCCAGACAAAGCTACCCCACGTAGCCTCTAGCTGGTTGTAGGGGCAAGTGCTGTTCCACAGACACTGACAAAGCTACCCCAGGTAGCCTTTGGCAGGGCTGTAGGGGCAAGTGCTGTTACATAGACACAGACAAAGGTACCCCAGGTAGCCTCTAGCGGGGCTGTAGGGGCAAGTGCTCTCACACAGATACAAACAAAGCTAACCCAGATAAATTCTAGCAGGGCTGTCGGGGCAAGTGCTGTCAAAACATACATAGACAAAGCTACCCCAGGTAGCCTCTAGCGGTGCTGTAGGGGCAAGTGCTCTCATACACAGACACAGACAAATCTACCCTAGGTACCCTCTAGCAATGCTGTAGGGGCAAGTGCTGTTACACAAACACAGACAAAGCTACACCAGGTAGCCTCTAGCAGGGCTATAGGGGCAAGTGCTGTTACACAAACACAGACAAAGCTACCTTAGGTAGCCTCTCGCAGGGCTGTAGGGGCAATTGCTGCCACACAGATACAAAAAAGCTAACCCAGATAAATACTAGCAGTGCTGTAGGGGCAAGTGCTGTCAAAACATACATAGACAAAGCTACCCCAGGTAGCCTCTAGCTGGTTGTCGGGGCAAATGTTGTCACAGAGACACAGACAAAGCTACCCCAGGTAGAATCTTTCTGGTTGTAGGGACAAGTGCTTTGAGCAATAGCACCTATGAAGGCTACCGTCACAGTGACTACACACACAGAGGGAGTGGGTGGCCACCACCACCACGCCCGACCGCCTTTGTCTCTCTCCCAGTTCTAGCGATGTTTACAACACCACCACCACCATCACTCCCCACACACACACACACAGTGCGCTAACCACTGCACCATCATTCCCCACTCACACACACAGTGCGCTAACCACTGCACCACCACTCCCCACTCAGACACACAATGCCCTAACCACTGCTCCACCACTCCCCACTCACACAGAGTGCGCTAACCACTGCACGAACCACTTCCCACTCACACACAGTGCGCTAACCACTGCACCACCACTCCCCACACACACTCAACGTGCGCTAACCACTGCACCACCACTCCCACCACACAAATTATTTCGCGACTCAATGCTGCCCTCTTGTGGTAAAAAACTAGAATCTCACTCACCAACTCACCCACTCACCCACCCACCCATTCATCCAGACAAAGCTACCCCACGTAGCCTCTAGCTGGTTGTAGGGGCAAGTGCTGTTCCACAGACACTGACAAAGCTACCCCAGGTAGCCTTTGGCAGGGCTGTAGGGGCAAGTGCTGTGAGCAATAGCACCTATGAAGGCTACCGGCACTGTGGCTACACACACAGAGGGAGTGGGTGGCCAGCACCACCACGCCCGACCGCCTTTGTCTCTCTCCCAGTTCGAGCGATGTTTACAACACCACCATCACTCCCCACACACACACACAGTGCGCTAACCACTGCACCATCACTCCCCACTCACACACACAGTGCGCTAACCACTGCACCACCACTCCCCACTCAGACACACAATGCCCTAACCACTGCTCCACCACTCCCCACTCACACAGAGTGCGCTAACCACTGCACCACCACTCCCCACTCACACACAGTGCGCTAACCACTGCACCACCACTCCCCACTCACACACAGTGCGCTAACCACTGCACCACCACTCCGCACACACACTCAACGTGCGCTAACCACTGCACCACCGCTCCTCCCACACAAATTATTTCGCGACTCACTGCTGCCCTCTTGTGGTACAAAACTAGAATCTCACTCACCAACTCACCCACTCACCCACCCACCCATTCATCCAGACAAAGCTACCCCACGTAGCCTCTAGCTGGTTGTAGGGGCAAGTGCTGTTCCACAGACACTGACAAAGCTACCCCAGGTAGCCTTTGGCAGGGCTGTAGGGGCAAGTGCTGTTACATAGACACAGACAAAGGTACCCCAGGTAGCCTCTAGCGGGGCTGTAGGTGCAAGAGCTCTCATACAGATACAAACAAAGCTAACCCAGATAAATTCTAGCAGGGCTGTCGGGCAGGTGCTGTCAAAACATACATAGACAAAGCTACCCCAGGTAGCCTCTAGCCGGGCTGTAGGGGCAAGTGCTCTCATACACAGACACAGACAAAGCTACCCCAGGTACCCTCTAGCAATGCTGTAGGGGCAAGTGCTGTTACACAAACACAGACAAAGCTACCCCAGGTAGCCTCTATGAGGGCTAAAAGGGGCAAGTGCTGTTACACAAACACAGACAAAACTACCTTGGGTAGCCTCTCGCAGGGCTGTAGGGGCAATTGCTGCCACACAGATACAAAAAAGCTAACCCAGATAAATTCTAGCAGTGCTGTAGGGGCAAGTGCTGTCAAAACATACATAGACAAAGCTACCCCAGGTAGCCTCTAGCTGGTTGTCGGGGCAAATGTTGTCACAGCGACACAGACAAAGCTACCCCAGGTAGAATCTTTCTGGTTGTAGGGGCAAGTGCTTTGAGCAATAGCACCTATGAAGGCTACCGTCACTGTGGCTACACACACAGAGGGAGTGGGTGGCCAGCACCACCACGCCCGACCGCCTTTGTCTCTCTCCCTGTTCTAGCGATGTTTACAACACCACCACCACCACCATCACTCCCCACACACACACACACACAGTGCGCTAACCACTGCACCATCACTCCCCACTCACACACACAGTGCGCTAACTACTGCACCACCACTCCCCACTCAGACACACAATGCCCTAACCACTGCTCCACCACTCCCCACTCACACAGAGTGCGCTAACCACTGCACCACCACTCCCCACTCACACACAGTGCGCTAACCACTGCACGAACCACTTCCCACTCACACACAGTGCGCTAACCACTGCACCACCACTCCCCACACACACTCAACGTGCGCTAACCACTGCACCACCACTCCCCCCACACAAATTATTTCGCGACTCAATGCTGCCCTCTTGTGGTAAAAAACTAGAATCTCACTCACCAACTCACCCACTCACCCACCCACCCATTCATCCAGACAAAGCTACCCCACGTAGCCTCTAGCTGGTTGTAGGGGCAAGTGCTGTTCCACAGACACTGACAAAGCTACCCCAGGTAGCCTTTGGCAGGGCTGTAGGGGCAAGTGCTGTGAGCAATAGCACCTATGAAGGCTACCGGCACTGTGGCTACACACACAGAGGGAGTGGGTGGCCAGCACCACCACGCCCGACCGCCTTTGTCTCTCTCCCAGTTCTAGCGATGTTTACAACACCACCACCATCACTCCCCACACACACACACAGTGCGCTAACCACTGCACCATCACTCCCCACTCACACACACAGTGCGCTAACCACTGCACCACCACTCCCCACTCAGACACACAATGCCCTAACCACTGCTCCACCACTCCAAACTCACACAGAGTGCGATAACCACTGCACCACCACTCCCCACTCACACACAGTGCGCTAACCACTGCACCACCACTCCCCACTCACACACAGTGCGCTAACCACTGCACCACCACTCCGCACACACACTCAACGTGCGCTAACCACTGCACCACCGCTCCTCCCACACAAATTATTTCGCGACTCACTGCTGCCCTCTTGTGGTACAAAACTAGAATCTCACTCACCAACTCACCCACTCACCCACCCACCCATTCATCCAGACAAAGCTACCCCACGTAGCCTCTAGCTGGTTGTAGGGGCAAGTGCTGTTCCACAGACACTGACAAAGCTACCCCAGGTAGCCTTTGGCAGGGCTGTAGGGGCAAATGCTGTTACATAGACACAGACAAAGGTACCCCAGGTAGCCTCTAGCGGGGCTGTAGGGGCAAGTGCTCTCACACAGATACAAACAAAGCTAACCCAGATAAATTCTAGCAGGGCTGTCGGGGCAGGTGCTGTCAAAACATACATAGACAAAGCTACCACAGGTAGCCTCTAGCGGGGCTGTAGGGGCAAGTGCTCTCATACACAGACACAGACAAAGCTACCCCAGGTACCCTCTAGCAATGCTGTAGGGGCAAGTGCTGTTACACAAACACAGACAAAGCTACCCCAGGTAGCCTCTATGAGGGCTAAAAGGGGCAAGTGCTGTTACACAAACACAGACAAAACTACCTTGGGTAGCCTCTCGCAGGGCTGTAGGGGCAATTGCTGCCACACAGATACAAAAAAGCTAACCCAGATAAATTCTAGCAGTGCTGTAGGGGCAAGTGCTGTCAAAACATACATAGACAAAGCTACCCCAGGTAGCCTCTAGCTGGTTGTCGGGGCAAATGTTGTCACAGCGACACAGAGAAAGCTACCCCAGGTAGAATCTTTCTGGTTGTAGGGGCAAGTGCTTTGAGCAATAGCACCTATGAAGGCTACCGTCACTGTGGCTACACACACAGAGGGAGTGGGTGGCCAGCACCACCACGCCCGACCGCCTTTGTCTCTCTCCCTGTTCTAGCGATGTTTACAACACCACCACCACCATCACTCCCCACACACACACACAGTGCGTTAACCACTGCACCATCACTCCCTACTCACACACACAGTGCGCTAACCACTGCACCACCACTCCCCACTCAGACACACAATGCCCTAACCACTGCTCCACCACTCCCCACTCACACAGAGTGCGCTAACCACTGCACGAACCACTTCCCACTCACACACAGTGCGCTAACCACTGCACCACCACTCCCCACACACACTCAACGTGCGCTAACCACTGCACCACCACTCCCCCCACACAAATTATTTCGCGACTCAATGCTGCCCTCTTGTGGTAAAAAACTAGAATCTCACTCACCAACTCACCCACTCACCCACCCACCCATTCATCCAGACAAAGCTACCCCACGTAGCCTCTAGCTGGTTGTAGGGCAAGTGCTGTTCCACAGACACTGACAAAGCTACCCCAGGTAGCCTTTGGCAGGGCTGTAGGGGCAAGTGCTGTGAGCAATAGCACCTATGAAGGCTACCGGCACTGTGGCTACACACACAGAGGGAGTGGGTGGCCAGCACCACCACGCCCGACCGCCTTTGTCTCTCTCCCAGTTCTAGCGATGTTTACAACACCACCACCACCATCACTCCCCACACACACACACAGTGCGCTAACCACTGCACCATCACTCCCCACTCACACACACAGTACGCTAACCACTGCACCACCACTCCCCACTCAGACACACAATGCCCTAACCACTGCTCCACCACTCCCCACTCACACAGAGTGCGATAACCACTGCACCACCACTCCCCACTCACACACAGTGCGCTAACCACTGCACCACCACTCCCCACTCACACACAGTGCGCTAACCACTGCACCACCACTCCGCACACACACTCAACGTGCGCTAACCACTGACCACCGCTCCTCCCACACAAATTATTTCGCGAATCACTGCTGCCCTCTTGTGGTACAAAACTAGAATCTCACTCACCAACTCACCCACTCACCCACCCACCCATTCATCCAGACAAAGCTACCCCACGTAGCCTCTAGCTGGTTGTAGGGGCAAGTGCTGTTCCACAGACACTGACAAATCTACCCCAGGTAGCCTTTGGCAGGGCTGTAGGGGCAAGTGCTGTTACATAGACACAGACAAAGGTACCCCAGGTAGCCTCTAGCGGGGCTGTAGGGGCAATTGCTCTCACACAGATACAAACAAAGCTAACCCAGATAAATTCTAGCAGGGCTGTCGGGGCAGGTGCTGTCAAAACATACATAGACAAAGCTACCCCAGGTAGCCTCTAGCGGGGCTGTAGGGGCAAGTGCTCTCATACACAGACACAGACAAAGCTACCCCAGGTACCCTCTAGCAATGCTGTAGGGGCAAGTGCTGTTACACAAACACAGACAAAGCTACCCCAGGTAGCCTCTATGAGGGCTAAAAGGGGCAAGTGCTGTTACACAAACACAGACAAAACTACCTTGGGTAGCCTCTCGCAGGGCTGTAGGTGCAATTGCTGCCACACAGATACAAAAAAGCTAACCCAGATAAATGCTAGCAGTGCTGTAGGGGCAAGTGCTGTCAAAACATACATAGAC
Source organism: Petromyzon marinus (assembly GCF_048934315.1). Lineage (NCBI taxonomy): Eukaryota > Metazoa > Chordata > Hyperoartia > Petromyzontiformes > Petromyzontidae > Petromyzon > Petromyzon marinus. The sequence continues at coordinate 94,099 of NW_027422794.1, forward strand.
AAAGCTACCCCAGGTAGCCTCTAGCTGGTTGTCGGGGCAAATGTTGTCACAGCGACACAGACAAAGCTACCCCAGGTAGAATCTTTCTGGTTGTAGGGGCAAGTGCTTTGAGCAATAGCACCTATGAAGGCTACCGTCACTGTGGCTACACACACAGAGGGAGTGGGTGGCCAGCACCACCACGCCCGACCGCCTTTGTCTCTCTCCCAGTTCTAGTGATGTTTACAACACCACCACCACCATCACTCCCCACACACACACACACACAGTGCGCTAACCACTGCACCATCACTCCCCACTCACACACACAGTGCGCTAACCACTGCACCACCACTCCCCACTCAGACACACAATGCCCTAACCACTGCTCCACCACTCCCCACTCACACAGAGTGCGCTAACCACTGCACCACCACTCCCCACTCACACACAGTGCGCTAACCACTGCACGAACCACTTCCCACTCACACACAGTGCGCTAACCACTGCACCACCACTCCCCACACACACTCAACGTGCGCTAACCACTGCACCACCACTCCCCCCACACAAATTATTTCGCGACTCAATGCTGCCCTCTTGTGGTAAAAAACTAGAATCTCACTCACCAACTCACCCACTCACCCACCCACCCATTCATCCAGACAAAGCTACCCCACGTAGCCTCTAGCTGGTTGTAGGGGCAAGTGCTGTTCCACAGACACTGACAAAGCTACCCCAGGTAGCCTTTGGCAGGGCTGTAGGGGCAAGTGCTGTTACATAGACACAGACAAAGGTACCCCAGGTAGCCTCTAGCGGGGCTGTAGGTGCAAGTGCTCTCACACAGATACAAACAAAGCTAACCCAGATAAATTCTAGCAGGGCTGTCGGGGCAGGTGCTGTCAAAACATACATAGACAAAGCTACCCCAGGTAGCCTCTAGCGGGGCTGTAGGGGCAAGTGCTCTCATACACAGACACAGACAAAGCTACCCCAGGTACCCTCTAGCAATGCTGTAGGGGCAAGTGCTGTTACACAAACACAGACAAAGCTACCCCAGGTAGCCTCTATGAGGGCTAAAAGGGGCAAGTGCTGTTACACAAACACAGACAAAACTACCTTGGGTAGCCTCTCGCAGGGCTGTAGGGGCAATTGCTGCCACACAGATACAAAAAAGCTAACCCAGATAAATTCTAGCAGTGCTGTAGGGGCAAGTGCTGTCAAAACATACATAGACAAAGCTACCCCAGGTAGCCTCTAGCTGGTTGTCGGGGCAAATGTTGTCACAGCGACACAGACAAAGCTACCCCAGGTAGAATCTTTCTGGTTGTAGGGGCAAGTGCTTTGAGCAATAGCACCTATGAAGGCTACCGTCACTGTGGCTACACACACAGAGGGAGTGGGTGGCCAGCACCACCACGCCCGACCGCCTTTGTCTCTCTCCCTGTTCTAGCGATGTTTACAACACCACCACCACCATCACTCCCCACACACACACACACACAGTGCGCTAACCACTGCACCATCACTCCCCACTCACACACACAGTGCGCTAACCACTGCACCACCACTCCCCACTCAGACACACAATGCCCTAACCACTGCTCCACCACTCCCCACTCACACAGAGTGCGCTAACCACTGCACCACCACTCCCCAGCAGTCCCGGGCGGTCCAGGCGGTCCCGGGCGGTCCCGGGCGGTCCCGGGCGGTCCCGGGTGGTCCCGGGCGGTCCCGGGCGGTCCCGGGCGGTCCCGGGCGGTCCCGGGCGGTCCGGGGCGGTCCCGGGCGGTCCGGGGCGATCCCGGGCAGTCCGGGGCGGTCCCGGGCGGTCCCGGGCGGTCCCAGGCGGTCCCAGGCGGTCCGGGGCGGTCCGGGGCGGTCCGGGGCGGTCCCGGGCGGTCCCGGGCGGTCCGGGGCGGTCCCGGGCGGTCCGGGGCGGTCCCGGGCGGTCCCAGGCGGTCCCGGGCGGTTCTGGGCGGTCCCGGGCAGTCGCGGGCGGTCCCGGGCGGTCCCGGGCGGTCTGGGGCGGTCCCGGGCGGTCCCGGGCGGTCCCGGGCGGTCCCGCGCGGTCCCGGGCGGTTCCAGGCGGTCCCGGGCGGTCTCGGGCGGTCCCGGGCGGTCCCGGGCAGTCCCGGGCGTTCCAGGGCGGTCCCGGGCGGTCCAGGGCAGTCCTGGGCGGTCCCGGGCGGTCCCGGGCGGTCCCGGGCGGTCCGAGGCGGTCCCGGGCGGTCCCGGGTGGTCCGGGGCGGTCCCGGGCGGTCCGGGGCGGTCCGGGGCGGTCCAGGGCGGTCCCGTGCGGTCCCGGGCGGTCCCGGGCGGTCCCGGGCGGTCCAGGGCGGTCCCGGGCGGTCCAGGGCGGTCCCGGGCGGTCCTGGGCGGTCCCGGGCGGTCCCGGGCGGTCCGAGGCGGTCCCGGGCGGTCCCGGGCGGTCTGGAGCGGTCCAGGGCGGTCCTGGGCGGTCTCGGGCGGTCCCGGGCGGTTCCGGGCGGTCCCGGGCGGTCCGGGGCGGTCCCGGGCGGTCCCGGGCGGTGCCGGGTGGTCCCGGTCGGTCCCGAGCGGTCTGGGGCGGTCCCGGGCGGTCCCGGGCGGTCCCGGGCAGTCCCGGGCGGTCCCGGGCGGTCCCGGGCGGTCCCGGGCGGTCCGAGGCAGTCCCGGGCGGTCCGGGGCGGTCCCGGGCGGTCCGGGCGGTCCCGGGCGGTCCCGGGCGGTCCCGGGCGGTCCGGGGCGGTCCCGGGCGGTCCGGGGCGATCCCGGGCAGTCCGGGGCGGTCCCGGGCGGTCCCGGGCGGTCCCAGGCGGTCCCAGGCGGTCCGGGGCGGTCCGGGGCGGTCCGGGGCGGTCCCGGGCGGTCCCGGGCGGTCCGGGGCGGTCCCGGGCGGTCCGGGGCGGTCCCGGGCGGTCCCAGGCGGTCCCGGGCGGTTCTGGGCGGTCCCGGGCAGTCGCGGGCGGTCCCGGGCGGTCCCGGGCGGTCTGGGGCGGTCCCGGGCGGTCCCGGGCGGTCCCGGGCGGTCCCGGGCGGTCCCGCGCGGTCCCGGGCGGTCCCAGGCGGTCCCGGGCGGTCTCGGGCGGTCCCGGGCGGTCCCGGGCAGTCCCGGGCGTTCCAGGGCGGTCCCGGGCGGTCCAGGGCGGTCCTGGGCGGTCCCGGGCGGTCCCGGGCGGTCCCGGGCGGTCCGAGGCGGTCCCGGGCGGTCCCGGGTGGTCCGGGGCGGTCCCGGGGCCTCTCGCAGGGCTGTAGGGGCAATTGCTGCCACACAGATACAAAAAAGCTAACCCAGATAAATTCTAGCAGTGCTGTAGGGGCAAGTGCTGTCAAAACATACATAGACAAAGCTACCCCAGGTAGCCTCTAGCTGGTTGTCAGGGCAAATGTTGTCACAGCGACACAGACAAAGCTACCCCAGGTAGAATCTTTCTGGTTGTAGGGGCAAGTGCTTTGAGCAATAGCACCTATGAAGGCTACCGTCACTGTGGCTACACACACAGAGGGAGTGGGTGGCCAGCACCACCACGCCCGACCGCCTTTGTCTCTCTCCCTGTTCTAGCGATGTTTACAACACCACCACCACCATCACTCCCCACACACACACACAGTGCGTTAACCACTGCACCATCACTCCCTACTCACACACACAGTGCGCTAACCACTGCACCACCACTCCCCACTCAGACACACAATGCCCTAACCACTGCTCCACCACTCCCCACTCACACAGAGTGCGCTAACCACTGCACGAACCACTTCCCACTCACACACAGTGCGCTAACCACTGCACCACCACTCCCCACACACACTCAACGTGCGCTAACCACTGCACCACCACTCCCCCCACACAAATTATTTCGCGACTCAATGCTGCCCTCTTGTGGTAAAAAACTAGAATCTCACTCACCAACTCACCCACTCACCCACCCACCCATTCATCCAGACAAAGCTACCCCACGTAGCCTCTAGCTGGTTGTAGGGGCAAGTGCTGTTCCACAGACACTGACAAAGCTACCCCAGGTAGCCTTTGGCAGGGCTGTAGGGGCAAGTGCTGTGAGCAATAGCACCTATGAAGGCTACCGGCACTGTGGCTACACACACAGAGGGAGTGGGTGGCCAGCACCACCACGCCCGACCGCCTTTGTCTCTCTCCCAGTTCTAGCGATGTTTACAACACCACCACCACCATCACTCCCCACACACACACACAGTGCGCTAACCACTGCACCATCACTCCCCACTCACACACACAGTACGCTAACCACTGCACCACCACTCCCCACTCAGACACACAATGCCCTAACCACTGCTCCACCACTCCCCACTCACACAGAGTGCGATAACCACTGCACCACCACTCCCCACTCACACACAGTGCGCTAACCACTGCACCACCACTCCCCACTCACACACAGTGCGCTAACCACTGCACCACCACTCCGCACACACACTCAACGTGCGCTAACCACTGACCACCGCTCCTCCCACACAAATTATTTCGCGAATCACTGCTGCCCTCTTGTGGTACAAAACTAGAATCTCACTCACCAACTCACCCACTCACCCACCCACCCATTCATCCAGACAAAGCTACCCCACGTAGCCTCTAGCTGGTTGTAGGGGCAAGTGCTGTTCCACAGACACTGACAAATCTACCCCAGGTAGCCTTTGGCAGGGCTGTAGGGGCAAGTGCTGTTACATAGACACAGACAAAGGTACCCCAGGTAGCCTCTAGCGGGGCTGTAGGGGCAATTGCTCTCACACAGATAAAAACAAAGCTAACCCAGATAAATTCTAGCAGGGCTGTCGGGGCAGGTGCTGTCAAAACATACATAGACAAAGCTACCCCAGGTAGCCTCTAGCGGGGCTGTAGGGGCAAGTGCTCTCATACACAGACACAGACAAAGCTACCCCAGGTACCCTCTAGCAATGCTGTAGGGGCAAGTGCTGTTACACAAACACAGACAAAGCTACCCCAGGTAGCCTCTATGAGGGCTAAAAGGGGCAAGTGCTGTTACACAAACACAGACAAAACTACCTTGGGTAGCCTCTCGCAGGGCTGTAGGTGCAATTGCTGCCACACAGATACAAAAAAGCTAACCCAGATAAATGCTAGCAGTGCTGTAGGGGCAAGTGCTGTCAAAACATACATAGACAAAGCTACCCCAGGTAGCCTCTAGCTGGTTGTCGGGGCAAATGTTGTCACAGCGACACAGACAAAGCTACCCCAGGTAGAATCTTTCTGGTTGTAGGGGCAAGTGCTTTGAGCAATAGCACCTATGAAGGCTACCGTCACTGTGGCTACACACACAGAGGGAGTGGGTGGCCAGCACCACCACGCCCGACCGCCTTTGTCTCTCTCCCAGTTCTAGTGATGTTTACAACACCACCACCACCATCACTCCCCACACACACACACACACAGTGCGCTAACCACTGCACCATCACTCCCCACTCACACACACAGTGCGCTAACCACTGCACCACCACTCCCCACTCAGACACACAATGCCCTAACCACTGCTCCACCACTCCCCACTCACACAGAGTGCGCTAACCACTGCACCACCACTCCCCACTCACACACAGTGCGCTAACCACTGCACGAACCACTTCCCACTCACACACAGTGCGCTAACCACTGCACCACCACTCCCCACACACACTCAACGTGCGCTAACCACTGCACCACCACTCCCCCCACACAAATTATTTCGCGACTCAATGCTGCCCTCTTGTGGTAAAAAACTAGAATCTCACTCACCAACTCACCCACTCACCCACCCACCCATTCATCCAGACAAAGCTACCCCACGTAGCCTCTAGCTGGTTGTAGGGGCAAGTGCTGTTCCACAGACACTGACAAAGCTACCCCAGGTAGCCTTTGGCAGGGCTGTAGGGGCAAGTGCTGTTACATAGACACAGACAAAGGTACCCCAGGTAGCCTCTAGCGGGGCTGTAGGTGCAAGTGCTCTCACACAGATACAAACAAAGCTAACCCAGATAAATTCTAGCAGGGCTGTCGGGGCAGGTGCTGTCAAAACATACATAGACAAAGCTACCCCAGGTAGCCTCTAGCGGGGCTGTAGGGGCAAGTGCTCTCATACACAGACACAGACAAAGCTACCCCAGGTACCCTCTAGCAATGCTGTAGGGGCAAGTGCTGTTACACAAACACAGACAAAGCTACCCCAGGTAGCCTCTATGAGGGCTAAAAGGGGCAAGTGCTGTTACACAAACACAGACAAAACTACCTTGGGTAGCCTCTCGCAGGGCTGTAGGGGCAATTGCTGCCACACAGATACAAAAAAGCTAACCCAGATAAATTCTAGCAGTGCTGTAGGGGCAAGTGCTGTCAAAACATACATAGACAAAGCTACCCCAGGTAGCCTCTAGCTGGTTGTCGGGGCAAATGTTGTCACAGCGACACAGACAAAGCTACCCCAGGTAGAATCTTTCTGGTTGTAGGGGCAAGTGCTTTGAGCAATAGCACCTATGAAGGCTACCGTCACTGTGGCTACACACACAGAGGGAGTGGGTGGCCAGCACCACCACGCCCGACCGCCTTTGTCTCTCTCCCTGTTCTAGCGATGTTTACAACACCACCACCACCATCACTCCCCACACACACACACACAGTGCGCTAACCACTGCACCATCACTCCCCACTCACACACACAGTGCGCTAACCACTGCACCACCACTCCCCACTCAGACACACAATGCCCTAACCACTGCTCCACCACTCCCCACTCACACAGAGTGCGCTAACCACTGCACCACCACTCCCCAGCAGTCCCGGGCGGTCCAGGCGGTCCCGGGCGGTCCCGGGCGGTCCCGGGCGGTCCCGGGTGGTCCCGGGCGGTCCCGGGCGGTCCCGGGCGGTCCCGGGCGGTCCCGGGCGGTCCGGGGCGGTCCCGGGCGGTCCGGGGCGATCCCGGGCAGTCCGGGGCGGTCCCGGGCGGTCCCGGGCGGTCCCAGGCGGTCCCAGGCGGTCCGGGGCGGTCCGGGGCGGTCCGGGGCGGTCCCGGGCGGTCCCGGGCGGTCCGGGGCGGTCCCGGGCGGTCCGGGGCGGTCCCGGGCGGTCCCAGGCGGTCCCGGGCGGTTCTGGGCGGTCCCGGGCAGTCGCGGGCGGTCCCGGGCGGTCCCGGGCGGTCTGGGGCGGTCCCGGGCGGTCCCGGGCGGTCCCGGGCGGTCCCGCGCGGTCCCGGGCGGTCCCAGGCGGTCCCGGGCGGTCTCGGGCGGTCCCGGGCGGTCCCGGGCAGTCCCGGGCGTTCCAGGGCGGTCCCGGGCGGTCCAGGGCAGTCCTGGGCGGTCCCGGGCGGTCCCGGGCGGTCCCGGGCGGTCCGAGGCGGTCCCGGGCGGTCCCGGGTGGTCCGGGGCGGTCCCGGGCGGTCCGGGGCGGTCCGGGGCGGTCCGGGGCGGTCCCGTGCGGTCCCGGGCGGTCCCGGGCGGTCCCGGGCGGTCCAGGGCGGTCCCGGGCGGTCCAGGGCGGTCCCGGGCGGTCCTGGGCGGTCCCGGGCGGTCCCGGGCGGTCCGAGGCGGTCCCGGGCGGTCCCGGGCGGTCTGGAGCGGTCCAGGGCGGTCCTGGGCGGTCTCGGGCGGTCCCGGGCGGTTCCGGGCGGTCCCGGGCGGTCCGGGGCGGTCCCGGGCGGTCCCGGGCGGTGCCGGGTGGTCCCGGTCGGTCCCGAGCGGTCTGGGGCGGTCCCGGGCGGTCCCGGGCGGTCCCGGGCAGTCCCGGGCGGTCCCGGGCGGTCCCGGGCGGTCCCGGGCGGTCCGAGGCAGTCCCGGGCGGTCCGGGGCGGTCCCGGGCGGTCCGGGCGGTCCCGGGCGGTCCCGGGCGGTCCCGGGCGGTCCGGGGCGGTCCCGGGCGGTCCGGGGCGATCCCGGGCAGTCCGGGGCGGTCCCGGGCGGTCCCGGGCGGTCCCAGGCGGTCCCAGGCGGTCCGGGGCGGTCCGGGGCGGTCCGGGGCGGTCCCGGGCGGTCCCGGGCGGTCCGGGGCGGTCCCGGGCGGTCCGGGTCGGTCCCGGGCGGTCCCAGGCGGTCCCGGGCGGTTCTGGGCGGTCCCGGGCAGTCGCGGGCGGTCCCGGGCGGTCCCGGGCGGTCTGGGGCGGTCCCGGGCGGTCCCGGGCGGTCCCGGGCGGTCCCGGGCGGTCCCGCGCGGTCCCGGGCGGTCCCAGGCGGTCCCGGGCGGTCTCGGGCGGTCCCGGGCGGTCCCGGGCAGTCCCGGGCGTTCCAGGGCGGTCCCGGGCGGTCCAGGGCGGTCCTGGGCGGTCCCGGGCGGTCCCGGGCGGTCCCGGGCGGTCCGAGGCGGTCCCGGGCGGTCCCGGGTGGTCCGGGGCGGTCCCGGGGCCTCTCGCAGGGCTGTAGGGGCAATTGCTGCCACACAGATACAAAAAAGCTAACCCAGATAAATTCTAGCAGTGCTGTAGGGGCAAGTGCTGTCAAAACATACATAGACAAAGCTACCCCAGGTAGCCTCTAGCTGGTTGTCGGGGCAAATGTTGTCACAGCGACACAGACAAAGCTACCCCAGGTAGAATCTTTCTGGTTGTAGGGGCAAGTGCTTTGAGCAATAGCACCTATGAAGGCTACCGTCACTGTGGCTACACACACAGAGGGAGTGGGTGGCCAGCACCACCACGCCCGACCGCCTTTGTCTCTCTCCCAGTTCTAGTGATGTTTACAACACCACCACCACCATCACTCCCCACACACACACACACAGTGCGCTAACCACTGCACCATCACTCCCCACTCACACACACAGTGCGCTAACCACTGCACCACCACTCCCCACTCAGACACACAATGCCCTAACCACTGCTCCACCACTCCCCACTCACACAGAGTGCGCTAACCACTGCACCACCACTCCCCACTCACACACAGTGCGCTAACCACTGCACGAACCACTTCCCACTCACACACAGTGCGCTAACCACTGCACCACCACTCCCCACACACACTCAACGTGCGCTAACCACTGCACCACCACTCCCCCCACACAAATTATTTCGCGACTCAATGCTGCCCTCTTGTGGTAAAAAACTAGAATCTCACTCACCAACTCACCCACTCACCCACCCACCCATTCATCCAGACAAAGCTACCCCACGTAGCCTCTAGCTGGTTGTAGGGGCAAGTGCTGTTCCACAGACACTGACAAAGCTACCCCAGGTAGCCTTTGGCAGGGCTGTAGGGGCAAGTGCTGTTACATAGACACAGACAAAGGTACCCCAGGTAGCCTCTAGCGGGGCTGTAGGTGCAAGTGCTCTCACACAGATACAAACAAAGCTAACCCAGATAAATTCTAGCAGGGCTGTCGGGGCAGGTGCTGTCAAAACATACATAGACAAAGCTACCCCAGGTAGCCTCTAGCGGGGCTGTAGGGGCAAGTGCTCTCATACACAGACACAGACAAAGCTACCCCAGGTACCCTCTAGCAATGCTGTAGGGGCAAGTGCTGTTACACAAACACAGACAAAGCTACCCCAGGTAGCCTCTATGAGGGCTAAAAGGGGCAAGTGCTGTTACACAAACACAGACAAAACTACCTTGGGTAGCCTCTCGCAGGGCTGTAGGGGCAATTGCTGCCACACAGATACAAAAAAGCTAACCCAGATAAATTCTAGCAGTGCTGTAGGGGCAAGTGCTGTCAAAACATACATAGACAAAGCTACCCCAGGTAGCCTCTAGCTGGTTGTCGGGGCAAATGTTGTCACAGCGACACAGACAAAGCTACCCCAGGTAGAATCTTTCTGGTTGTAGGGGCAAGTGCTTTGAGCAATAGCACCTATGAAGGCTACCGTCACTGTGGCTACACACACAGAGGGAGTGGGTGGCCAGCACCACCACGCCCGACCGCCTTTGTCTCTCTCCCTGTTCTAGCGATGTTTACAACACCACCACCACCATCACTCCCCACACACACACACACAGTGCGCTAACCACTGCACCATCACTCCCCACTCACACACACAGTGCGCTAACCACTGCACCACCACTCCCCACTCAGACACACAATGCCCTAACCACTGCTCCACCACTCCCCACTCACACAGAGTGCGCTAACCACTGCACCACCACTCCCCAGCAGTCCCGGGCGGTCCAGGCGGTCCCGGGCGGTCCCGGGCGGTCCCGGGCGGTCCCGGGCGGTCCCGGGTGGTCCCGGGCGGTCCCGGGTGGTCCCGGGCGGTCCCGGGCGGTCCCGGGCGGTCCTGGGCGGTCCCGGGCTGTCCCGGGCGGTCCGGGGCGGTCCCGGGCGGTCCCGGGCGGTCCGGGGCGGTCCCGGGCGGTCCGGGGCGATCCCGGGCAGTCCGGGGCGGTCCCGGGCGGTCCCGGGCGGTCCCAGGCGGTCCCAGGCGGTCCGGGGCGGTCCGGGGCGGTCCGGGGCGGTCCCGGGCGGTCCCGGGCGGTCCGGGGCGGTCCCGGGCGGTCCGGGGCGGTCCCGGGCGGTCCCAGGCGGTCCCGGGCGGTTCTGGGCGGTCCCGGGCAGTCGCGGGCGGTCCCGGGCGGTCCCGGGCGGTCTGGGGCGGTCCCGGGCGGTCCCGGGCGGTCCCGGGCGGTCCCGCGCGGTCCCGGGCGGTCCCAGGCGGTCCCGGGCGGTCTCGGGCGGTCCCGGGCGGTCCCGGGCAGTCCCGGGCGTTCCAGGGCGGTCCCGGGCGGTCCAGGGCAGTCCTGGGCGGTCCCGGGCGGTCCCGGGTGGTCCCGGGCGGTCCGAGGCGGTCCCGGGCGGTCCCGGGTGGTCCGGGGCGGTCCCGGACGGTCCGGGGCGGTCCGGGGCGGTCCGGGGCGGTCCCGTGCGGTCCCGGGCGGTCCCGGGCGGTCCCGGGCGGTCCAGGGCGGTCCCGGGCGGTCCTGGGCGGTCCCGGGCGGTCCCGGGCGGTCCGAGGCGGTCCCGGGCGGTCCCGGGCGGTCTGGAGCGGTCCAGGGCGGTCCTGGGCGGTCTCGGGCGGTCCCGGGCGGTTCCGGGCGGTCCCGGGCGGTCCGGGGCGGTCCCGGGCGGTCCCGGGCGGTGCCGGGTGGTCCCGGTCGGTCCCGAGCGGTCTGGGGCGGTCCCGGGCGGTCCCGGGCGGTCCCGGGCAGTCCCGGGCGGTCCCGGGCGGTCCCGGGCGGTCCCGGGCGGTCCGAGGCAGTCCCGGGCGGTCCGGGGCGGTCCCGGGCGGTCCGGGCGGTCCCGGGCGGTCCCGGGCGGTCCCGGGCGGTCCGGGGCGGTCCCGGGCGGTCCGGGGCGATCCCGGGCAGTCCGGGGCGGTCCCGGGCGGTCCCGGGCGGTCCCAGGCGGTCCCAGGCGGTCCGGGGCGGTCCGGGGCGGTCCGGGGCGGTCCCGGGCGGTCCCGGGCGGTCCCGGGCGGTCCCGGGCGGTCCCGGGCGGTCCCGGGCTGTCTGGGGCGGTCCCGGGCGGTCCCGGGCGGTCCCGGGCGGTCCCGGGCGGTCCCGGGCGGTCTGGGGCAGTCCGCGGCGGTCCCGGGCGGTCCCGGGCGGTCCCGGGCGGTCCGGGGCGGTCCCGGGCGGTCCCGGGTGGTCCCGGGCGGTCCCGGGCGGTCCCAGGCGGTCCCGGGCGGTCCCGGGCGATCCCGGGTGGTCCGTGGCGGTCCCGGGCGGTCCCGGGCGGTACGGGGCGGTCCCGGGCGGTCCCGGGCGGTCTCGTGTGGTCCCGGGCGGTCTCGTGTGGTCCCGGGCGGTCCGAGACGGTCCGGACTTTCCTGGGCGGTCCCGGGCGGTCCCGAGCGGTCCCGGGCGGTCCCGGGCGTTCCAGGGCGGTCTCGGGCGGTCCCGGGCGGTCCCGGGCAGTCCCGGGCGGTCCCGGGCGGTCCCGGGCGGTCCGGGGCGGTGCCGGGCGGTCCCGGACGGTCCCGGCTGTCTCGGCGGGCCCGGGCGGTCCCGGGCGGTCCCGGGCGGTCTCGGGCGGTCCCGGGCGGTCCGGCGCAGTCCCGGGCGGTCCCGGGCGGTCCCGGGCGGTCCCGGGCGGTCCCGGGCGGTCCGGGGCGGTCCCGGGCGGTCCCGGGCGGTCCCGGGCGGTCCCGGGCGGTCCCGGGCGGTCCCGGGCGGTCCCGGGCGGTCCCGGGCGGTCCTGGGCGGTCCCGGGCGGTCCAGGGCGGTCCCAGGCGGTCCCGGGCGGTCCCGGGCGGTCCCGGGCGGTCCCGGGCGGTCCGGGGCGGTCCCGGGCGGTCCCGGGCGGTCCCGGGCGGTCCCGGGCCGTCCCGGGCGGTCCGGGGCGGTCCCGGGCGGTCCGGGGCGGTCCCCGGGCGGTCCCGGGCGGTCCCGGGCGGTCCCGGGCGGTCCCGGGCGGTCCGGGGCGGTCCGGGGCGGTCCTGGGCGGTCCCGGGCGGTCCGGGGCGGTCCCGGGCGGTCCCGGGCGTTCCGGGGAGGTCCGGGGCGGACCCGGGCGGTGCCGGACGGTCCCGGGCAGTCCCGGGCGGTCCCGGGCGGTCCCGGGCGGTCCAGGGCGGTCCGGGGCGGTCCCGGGCGGTCCGGGGCGGTCCTGGGCGGTCCTGGGCGGTCCCGGGCGGTCCCGGGCGGTCCTGGGCGGTCCCGGGCGGTCCAGGGCGGTCCCAGGCGGTTCCGGGCGGTCCCGGGCGGTCCCGGGCGGTCCCGGGCGGTCTGGGGCGGTCCCGGGCGGTCCCGGGCGGTCCCGGGCGGTCCCGGGCGGTCCGGGGTGGTCCCGGGCGGTCCCGGGCGGTCCTGGGCGGTCCCGGGTGGTCCAGGGCGGTCCCAGGCGGTCCCGGGCGGTCCCGGGCGGTCCCGGGCGGTCCCGGGCGGTCTCGGGCGGTCCCGAGCGGTCCCGGGCGGTCCCGGGCGGTCCGGGGCGGTCCCGGGCGGTCCGGGGCGGTCTCCGGGCGGTCCCGGGCGGTCCAGGGCGGTCCCGGGCGGTCCCGGGCGGTCCGGGGCGGTCCGGGGCGGTCCTGGGCGGTCCCGGGCGGTCCGGGGCGGTCCCGGGCGGTCCCGGGCGGTCCCGGGCGTTCCGGGGTGGTCCGGGGCGGACCCGGGCGGTGCCGGACGGTCCCGGGCAGTCGCGGGCGGTCCCGGGCGGTCCCGGGCGGTCCGGGGCGGTCCAGGGCGGTCCCGGGCGGTCCGGGGCGGTCCTGGGCGGTCCTGGGCGGTCCCGGGCGGTCTGGAGCGGTCCCCGCCGGTCCTGGGCGGTCCCGGGCGGTCCCGGGCGGTCCCGGGCGGTCCCGGGCGGTCCCGGGCGATCCCGGGTGGTCCAAGGCGGTCCCGGGCGGTCCCGTGCGGTTCGGGGCGGTCCCGGGCGGTCGCGGGCGGTCCGGGGCGGTCACGGGCGGTCCGGGGCGGTCCCGGGCAGTCCGGGGCGGTCCTGGGCGGTCCGGGGCGGTCCCGGGCGGTCCGGGGAGGTCCTGGGCGGTCCAGGGCGGTCCCGGGCGGTCCCAGGAGGTCCCGGGCGATCCCGGGCGGTCCTGGGCGGTCTTGGGCGGTCCCGGGCGGTCCCGGGCGGTCCCGGGCGTTCCCGGCCGGTCCGGGGCGGTCCCGGGCGGTCCCGGGCGGTCCCGGGCGGTCCAGGGCGGTCCCGGGCGGTCCCGGCGGTCCCGGGCGGTCCCGGGCGGTCCGGGGCGGTCCGGGGCGGTCCCGGGGGTCCCGGGCGGTCCCGGGCGGTCCCGGCGGTCCTGGGCGGTCCCGGGCGGTCCCGGGCGGTCACTGCACCACCACTCCCCACTCAAACACAGTGCGCTAACCACTGCACCACCACTCCCCACTCACACACAGTGCGCTAACCACTGCACCACCACTCCGCACACACACTCAACGTGCGCTAACCACTGCACCACCGCTCCTCCCACACAAATTATTTCGCGACTCACTGCTGCCCTCTTGTGGTACAAAACTAGAATCTCACTCACCAACTCACCCACTCACCCACCCACCCATTCATCCAGACAAAGCTACCCCACGTAGCCTCTAGCTGGTTGTAGGGGCAAGTGCTGTTCCACAGACACTGACAAAGCTACCCCCGGTAGCCTTTGGCAGGGCTGTAGGGGCAAGTGCTGTTACATAGACACAGACAAAGGTACCCCAGGTAGCCTCTAGCGGGGCTGTAGGGGCAAGTGCTCTCACACAGATACAAACAAAGCTAACCCAGATAAATTCTAGCAGGGCTGTCGGGGCAAGTGCTGTCAAAACATACATAGACAAAGCTACCCCAGGTAGCCTCTAGCGGGGCTGTAGGGGCAAGTGCTCTCATACACAGACACAGACAAAGCTACCCCAGGTACCCTCTAGCAATGCTGTAGGGGCAAGTGCTGTTACACAAACACAGACAAAGCTACCCCAGGTAGCCTCTATGAGGGCTAAAAGGGGCAAGTGCTGTTACACAAACACAGACAAAACTACCTTGGGTAGCCTCTCGCAGGGCTGTAGGGGCAATTGCTGCCACACAGATACAAAAAAGCTAACCCAGATAAATTCTAGCAGTGCTGTAGGGGCAAGTGCTGTCAAAACATACATAGACAAAGCTACCCCAGGTAGCCTCTAGCTGGTTGTCGGGGCAAATGTTGTCACAGCGACACAGACAAAGCTACCCCAGGTAGAATCTTTCTGGTTGTAGGGGCAAGTGCTTTGAGCAATAGCACCTATGAAGGCTACCGTCACTGTGGCTACACACACAGAGGGAGTGGGTGGCCAGCACCACCACGCCCGACCGCCTTTGTCTCTCTCCCAGTTCTAGTGATGTTTACAACACCACCACCACCATCACTCCCCACACACACACACACACAGTGCGCTAACCACTGCACCATCACTCCCCACTCACACACACAGTGCGCTAACCACTGCACCACCACTCCCCACTCAGACACACAATGCCCTAACCACTGCTCCACCACTCCCCACTCACACAGAGTGCGCTAACCACTGCACCACCACTCCCCACTCACACACAGTGCGCTAACCACTGCACCACCACTCCCCACTCACACACAGTGCGCTAACCACTGCACCACCACTCCCCACACACACTCAACGTGCGCTAACCACTGCACCACCACTCCCCCACACAAATTATTTCGCGACTCAATGCTGCCCTCTTGTGGTATAAAACTAGAATCTCACTCACAAACTCTCCCACTCACCCACCCACCCATTCATCCAGACAAAGCTACCCCACGTAGCCTCTAGCTGGTTGTAGGGGCAAGTGCTGTTCCACAGACACTGACAAAGCTACCCCAGGTAGCCTTTGGCAGGGCTGTAGGGGCAAGTGCTGTTACATAGACACAGACAAAGGTACCCCAGGTAGCCTCTAGCGGGGCTGTAGGGGCAAGTGCTCTCACACAGATACAAACAAAGCTAACCCAGATAAATTCTAGCAGGGCTGTCGGGGCAAGTGCTGTCAAAACATACATAGACAAAGCTACCCCAGGTAGCCTCTAGCGGGGCTGTAGGGGCAAGTGCTCTCATACACAGACACAGACAAAGCTACCCCAGGTACCCTCTAGCAATGCTGTAGGGGCAAGTGCTGTTACACAAACACAGACAAAGCTACCCCAGGTAGCCTCTAGCAGGGCTTTAGGGGCAAGTGCTGTTACACAAACACAGACAAAGCTACCTTAGGTAGCCTCTCGCAGGGCTGTAGGGGCAATTGCTGCCACACAGATACAAAAAAACTAACCCAGATAAATTCTAGCAGGGCTGTAGGGGCAAGTGCTGTCAAAACATACATAGACAAAACTACACCAGGTAGCCTCTAGCTGGTTGTCGGGGCAAATGTTGTCACAAAGACTCAGACAAAGCTACCCCAGGTAGACTCTTTCTGGTTGTAGGGGCAAGTGCTTTGAGCAATAGCACCTATGAAGGCTACTGGCACTGTGGCTACACACACAGAGGGAGTGGGTGGCCAGCACCACAACGCCCGACCGACTTTGTCTCTCTCCCAGTTCTAGCGATGTTTACAACACCACCACCACCATCACTCCCCACACACACACACACAGTGCGCTAACCACTGCACCATCACTCCCCACTCACACACACATTGCCCTAACCACTGCTCCATCACTCCCCACTCACACACAGTGCGCTAACCACTGCACCACCACTCCCCACACACACTCAACGTGCGCTAACCACTGCACCACCACTCCCCCCACACAAATTATGTCGCGACTCAATGCTGCCCTCTTGTGGTAAAAACTAGAATCTCACTCACCAACTCACCCCCTCACTCAACCACCCACCCACTCATCCAGACAAAGCTACCCCAGGTAGCCTCTAGCTGGCTGTGGGGGCAAGTGCTGTTCCACAGACACTGACAAAGCTACCCCAGGTAGCCTTTGGCAGGGCTGTAGGGGCAAGTGCTTTTACATAGACACAGACAAAGCTACCCCAGGTAGCCTCTAGCGCGGCAGTAGAGGCTAGTGCTGTTACACACAGAGAAAGCTACCCCAGGTAGCCTCTAACAGGGCTGTAGGGGCAAGTGCTGTTACACAAACACAGAAAAAGCTACCTTAGGTAGCCTCTCGCAGGGCTGTAGGGGCAAGTGCTCTCACACAGATACAAACAAAGCTAACCCAGATAAATTCTAGCAGGGCTGACGGGGCAAGTGCTGTCAAAACATACATAGACAAAGTTACCCCAGGTAGCCTCTAGCGGGGCTGTAGGGGCAAGTGCTCTCATACACAGACACAGAGAAAGCTACCCCAGGTACCCTCTAGCAATGCTGTAGGGGCAAGTGCTGTTACACAAACACAGACAAAGCTACCCGAGGTAGCCTCTATGAGGGCTAAAAGGGGCAAGTGCTGTTACACAAACACAGACAAAACTACCTTGGGTAGCCTCTCGCAGGGCTTTAGGGGCAATTGCTGCCACACAGATACAAAAAAGCTAACCCAGATAAATTCTAGCAGTGCTGTAGGGGCAAGTGCTGTCAAAACATACATAGACAAAGCTACCCCAGGTAGCCTCTAGCTGGTTGTCGGGGCAAATGTTGTCACAGCGACACAGACAAAGCTACCCCAGGTAGAATCTTTCTGGTTGTAGGGGCAAGTGCTTTGAGCAATAGCACCTATGAAGGCTACCGTCACTGTGGCTACACACACAGAGGGAGTGGGTGGCCAGCACCACCACGCCCGACCGCCTTTGTCTCTCTCCCAGTTCTAGCGATGTTTACAACACCACCACCACCATCACTCCCCACACACACACACAGTGCGCTAACCACTGCACCATCACTCCCCACTCACACACACAGTGCGCTAACCACTGCACCACCACTCCCCACTCAGACACACAATGCCCTAACCACTGCTCCACCACTCCCCACTCACACAGAGTGCGATAACCACTGCACCACCACTCCCCACTCACACACAGTGCGCTAAACACTGCACCACCACTCCCCACTCACACACAGTGCGCTAACCACTGCACCACCACTCCCCACTCACACACAGTGCGCTAACCACTGCACCACCACTCCGCACGCACACTCAACGTGCGCTAACCACTGCACCACCGCTCCTCCCACACAAATTATTTCGCAACTAACTGCTGCCCTCTTGTGGTACAAAACTAGAATCTCACTCACCAACTCACCCACTCACCCACCCACCCATTCATCCAGACAAAGCTACCCCACGTAGCCTCTAGCTGGTTGTAGGCGCAAGTGCTGTGCCACAGACACTGACAAAGCTACACCAGGTAGCCTTGGGCAGGGCTGTAGGGGCAAGTGCTGTTACATAGACACAGACAAAGGTACCCCAGGTAGCCTCTAGCGGGGCTGTAGGGGCAAGTGCTCTCATACACAGACACAGACAAATCTACCCCAGGTACCCTCTAGCAATGCTGTATGGGCAAGTGCTGTTACATAGACACATACAAAGGTACCCCAGGTAGCCTCTAGCGGGGCTGTAGGGGCAAGTGCTCTCACACAGATACAAACAAAGCTAACCCAGATAAATTCTAGCAATGCTGTATGGGCAAGTGCTGTTACATAGACACATACAAAGGTATCCCAGGTAGCCTCTAGCGGGGCTGTAGGGGCAAGTGCTCTCACACAGATACAAACAAAGCTAACCCAGATAAATTCTAGCAGGGCTGTCGGGGCAAGTGCTGTAAAAACATACATAGACAAAGCTACCCCAGGTAGCCTCTAGCGGTGCTGTAGGGGCAAGTGCTCTCATACACAGACAAATCTACCCTAGGTACCCTCTAGCAATGCTGTAGGGGCAAGTGCTGTTACACAAACACAGACAAAGCTACACCAGGTAGCCTCTAGCAGGGCTATAGGGGCAAGTGCTGTTACACAAACACAGACAAAGCTACCTTAGGTAGCCTCTCGCTGGGCTGTAGGGGCAATTGCTGCCACACAGATACAAAAAAGCTAACCCAGATAAATTCTAGCAGTGCTGTAGGGGCAAGTGCTGTCAAAACATACATAGACAAAGCTACCCCAGGTAGCCTCTAGCTGGTTGTCCGGGCAAATGTTGTCACAGAGACACAGACAAAGCTACCCCAGGTAGAATCTTTCTGGTTGTAGGGGCAAGTGCTTTGAGCAATAGCACCTATGAAGGCTACCGTCACTGTGGCTACACACACAGAGGGAGTGGGTGGCCACCACCACCACGCCCGACCGCCTTTGTCTCTCTCCCAGTTCTAGCGATGTTTACAACACCACCACCACCATCACTCCCCACACACACACACACAGTGCGCTAACCACTGCACCATCATTCCCCACTCACACACACAGTGCGCTAACCACTGCACCACCACTCCCCACTCAGACACACAATGTCCTAACCACTGCTCCACCACTCCCCACTCACATACAGTGCGCTAACCACTGCACCACCACTCCCCACTCACACACAGTGCGCTAACCACTGCACCACCACTCCCCACACACACACAGTGTGCTAACCACTGCACCACCACTCCCCACTCACACACTGCGCTAACCACTGCACCACCACTCCCCACTCACACACAGTGCGCTAACCACTGCACCACCACTCCGCACACACACTCAACGTGCGCTAACCACTGCACCACCGCTCCTCCCACACAAATTATTTCGCGACTCACTGCTGCCCTCTTGTGGTACAAAACTAGAATCTCACTCACCAACTCACCCACTCACCCACCTACCCATTCATCCAGACAAAGCTACCCCACGTAGCCTCTAGCTGGTTGTAGGGGCAAGTGCTGTTCCACAGACACTGACAAAGCTACCCCAGGTAGCCTTTGGCAGGGCTGTAGGGGCAAGTGCTGTTACATAGACACAGACAAAGGTACCCCAGGTAGCCTCTAGCGGGGCTGTAGGGGCAAGTGCTCTCACACAGATACAAACAAAGCTAACCCAGATAAATTCTAGCAGGGCTGTCGGGGCAAGTGCTGTCAAAACATACATAGACAAAGCTACCCCAGGTAGCCTCTAGCGGTGCTGTAGGGGCAAGTGCTCTCATACACAGACACAGACAAATCTACCCTAGGTACCCTCTAGCAATGCTGTAGGGGCAAGTGCTGTTACACAAACACAGACAAAGCTACACCAGGTAGCCTCTAGCAGGGCTATAGGGGCAAGTGCTGTTACACAAACACAGACAAAGCTACCTTAGGTAGCCTCTCGCAGGGCTGTAGGGGCAATTGCTGCCACACAGATACAAAAAAGCTAACCCAGATAAATTCTAGCAGTGCTGTAGGGGCAAGTGCTGTCAAAACATACATAGACAAAGCTACCCCAGGTAGCCTCTAGCTGGTTGTCGGGGCAAATGTTGTCACAGAGACACAGACAAAGCTACCCCAGGTAGAATCTTTCTGGTTGTAGGGACAAGTGCTTTGAGCAATAGCACCTATGAAGGCTACCGTCACAGTGGCTACACACACAGAGGGAGTGGGTGGCCACCACCACCACGCCCGACCGCCTTTGTCTCTCTCCCAGTTCTAGCGATGTTTACAACACCACCACCACCATCACTCCCCACACACACACACACAGTGCGCTAACCACTGCACCATCATTCCCCACTCACACACACAGTGCGCTAACCACTGCACCACCACTCCCCACTCAGACACACAATGCCCTAACCACTGCTCCACCACTCCCCACTCACATACAGTGCGCTAACCACTGCACCACCACTCCCCACTCACACACAGTGCGCTAACCACTGCACCACCACTCCCCACACACACACAGTGCGCTAACCACTGCACCACCACTCCCCACTCACACACAGTGCGCTAACCACTGCACCACCACTCCCCACTCACACACAGTGCGCTAACCACTGCACCACCACTCCGCACACACACTCAACGTGCGCTAACCACTGCACCACCGCTCCTCCCACACAAATTATTTCGCGACTCACTGCTGCCCTCTTGTGGTACAAAACTAGAATCTCACTCACCAACTCACCCACTCACCCACCCACCCATTCATCCAGACAAAGCTACCCCACGTAGCCTCTAGCTGGTTGTAGGGGCAAGTGCTGTTCCACAGACACTGACAAAGCTACCCCAGGTAGCCTTTGGCAGGGCTGTAGGGGCAAGTGCTGTTACATAGACACAGACAAAGGTACCCCAGGTAGCCTCTAGCGGGGCTGTAGGGGCAAGTGCTCTCACACAGATACAAACAAAGCTAACCCAGATAAATTCTAGCAGGGCTGTCGGGGCAAGTGCTGTCAAAACATACATAGACAAAGCTACCCCAGGTAGCCTCTAGCGGGGCTGTAGGGGCAAGTGCTCTCATACACAGACACAGACAAAGCTACCCCAGGTACCCTCTAGCAATGCTGTAGGGGCAAGTGCTGTTACACAAACACAGACAAAGCTACCCCAGGTAGCCTCTATGAGGGCTAAAAGGGGCAAGTGCTGTTACACAAACACAAACAAAACTACCTTGGGTAGCCTCTCGCAGGGTTGTAGGGGCAATTGCTGCCACACAGATACAAAAAAGCTAACCCAGATGAATTCTAGCAGTGCTGTAGGGGCACGTGCTGTCAAAACATACATAGACAAAGCTACCCCAGGTAGCCTCTAGCTGGTTGTCGGGGCAAATGTTGTCACAGCGACACAGACACAGCTACCCCAGGTAGAATCTTTCTGGTTGTAGGGGCAAGTGCTTTGAGCAATAGCACCTATGAAGGCTACCGTCACTGTGGCTACACACACAGAGGGAGTGGGTGGCCAGCACCACCACGCCCGACCGCCTTTGTCTCTCTCCCAGTTCTAGTGATGTTTACAACACCACCACCACCATCACTCCCCACACACACACACACAGTGCGCTAACCACTGCACCATCACTCCCCACTCACACACACAGTGCGCTAACCACTGCACCACCACTCCCCACTCAGACACACAATGCCCTAACCACTGCTCCACCACTCCCCACTCACACAGAGTGCGCTAACCACTGCACCACCACTCCCCACTCACACACAGTGCGCTAACCACTGCACGAACCACTTCCCACTCACACACAGTGCGCTAACCACTGCACCACCACTCCCCACACACACTCAACGTGCGCTAACCACTGCACCACCACTCCCCCCACACAAATTATTTCGCGACTCAATGCTGCCCTCTTGTGGTAAAAAACTAGAATCTCACTCACCAACTCACCCACTCACCCACCCACCCATTCATCCAGACAAAGCTACCCCACGTAGCCTCTAGCTGGTTGTAGGGGCAAGTGCTGTTCCACAGACACTGACAAAGCTACCCCAGGTAGCCTTTGGCAGGGCTGTAGGGGCAAGTGCTGTGAGCAATAGCACCTATGAAGGCTACCGGCACTGTGGCTACACACACAGAGGGAGTGGGTGGCCAGCACCACCACGCCCGACCGCCTTTGTCTCTCTCCCAGTTCTAGCGATGTTTACAACACCACCACCACCATCACTCCCCACACACACACACAGTGCGCTAACCACTGCACCATCACTCCCCACTCACACACACAGTGCGCTAACCACTGCACCACCACTCCCCACTCAGACACACAATGCCCTAACCACTGCTCCACCACTCCCCACTCACACAGAGTGCGATAACCACTGCACCACCACTCCCCACTCACACACAGTGCGCTAAACACTGCACCACCACTCCCCACTCACACACAGTGCGCTAACCACTGCACCACCACTCCGCACGCACACTCAACGTGCGCTAACCACTGCACCACCGCTCCTCCCACACAAATTATTTCGCGACTAACTGCTGCCCTCTTGTGGTACAAAACTAGAATCTCACTCACCAACTCACCCACTCACCCACCCACACATTCATCCAGACAAAGCTACCCCACGTAGCCTCTAGCTGGTTGTAGGCGCAAGTGCTCTCATACACAGACACAGACAAATCTACCCCAGGTACCCTCTAGCAATGCTGTATGGGCAAGTGCTGTTACATAGACACATACAAAGGTACCCCAGGTAGCCTCTAGCGGGGCTGTAGGGGCAAGTGCTCTCACACAGATACAAACAAAGCTAACCCAGATAAATTCTAGCAGGGCTGTCGGGGCAAGTGCTGTAAAAACATACATAGACAAAGCTACCCCAGGTAGCATCTAGCGGTGCTGTAGGGGCAAGTGCTCTCATACACAGACAAATCTACCCTAGGTACCCTCTAGCAATGCTGTAGGGGCAAGTGCTGTTACACAAACACAGACAAAGCTACACCAGGTAGCCTCTAGCAGGGTATAGGGGCAATTGCTGTTACACAAACACAGACAAAGCTACCTTAGGTAGCCTCTCGCTGGGCTGTAGGGGCAATTGCTGCCACACAGATACAAAAAAGCTAACCCAGATAAATTCTAGCAGTGCTGTAGGGGCAAGTGCTGTCAAAACATACATAGACAAAGCTACCCCAGGTAGCCTCTAGCTGGTTGTCGGGGCAAATGTTGTCACAGCGACACAGACAAAGCTACCCCAGGTAGAATCTTTCTGGTTGTAGGGGCAAGTGCTTTGAGCAATAGCACCTATGAAGGCTACCGTCACTGTGGCTACACACACAGAGGGAGTGGGTGGCCACCACCACCACGCCCGACCGCCTTTGTCTCTCTCCCAGTTCTAGCGATGTTTACAACACCACCACCACTATCACTCCCCACACACACACACACAGTGCGCTAACCACTGCACCATCATTCCAAACTCACACACACAGTGCGCTAACCACTGCACCACCACTCCCCACTCAGACACACAATGCCCTAACCACTGCTCCACCACTCCCCACTCACATACAGTGCGCTAACCACTGCACCACCACTCCCCACTCACACACAGTGCGCTAACCACTGCACCACCACTCCCCACACACACACAGTGTGCTAACCACTGCACCACCACTCCCCACTCACACACTGCGCTAACCACTGCTCCACCACTCCCCACTCACATACAGTGCGCTAACCACTGCACACCGCTCCACACTCACACACAGTGCGCTGACCACTGCACCACCACTCCCCACACACACACACAGTGCGATAACCACTGCACCACCACTCCGCACTCACACACAGTGCGCTAACCACTGCACCACCACTCCCCACTCAAACACAGTGCGCTAACCACTGCACCACCACTCCCCACACACACTCAACGTGCGCTAACCACTGCACCACCACTCCTCCCACACAAATTATTTCGCGACTCAATGCTGCCCTCTTGTGGTACAAAACTAGAATCTCACTCACCAACTCACCCACTCACCCACCCACCCATTCATCCAGACAAAGCTACCCCAGGTAGCCTCTAGCTGGCTGTGGGGGCAAGTGCTGTTCCACAGACACTGACAAACTACCCCAGGTAGCCTTTGGCAGGGCTGTAGGGGCAAGTGCTGTTACATAGACACAGACAAAGCTACCCCCGGTAGCCTCTAGCGCGGCTGTAGAGGCTAGTGCTGTTACACTCAGAGAAAGCTACCCCAGGTAGCCTCTAGCAGGGCTGTAGGGGCAAGTGCTCTTACACAAACACAGACAAAGCTACCCCAGGTAGCCTCTAGCGGTGCTGTAGGGGCAAGTGCTCTCATACACAGACACAGACAAAGCTACCCCAGGTACCCTCTAGCAATGCTGTAGGGGCAAGTGCTGTTACACAAACACAGACAAAGCTACCCCAGGTAGCCTCTAGCAGGGCTATAGGGGCAAGTGCTGTTACACAAACACAGACAAAGCTACCTTAGATAGCCGCTCGCAGGGCTGTAGGGGCAAGTGCTGCCACACAGATACAAAAAAGCTAACCCAGATAAATTCTAGCAGGGCTGTAGGGGCAAGTGCTGTCAAAACATACATAGACAAAGCTACCCCAGGTAGCCTCTAGCTGGTTGTCGGGGCAAATGTTGTCACAGAGACACAGACAAAGCTACCCCAGGTAGACTCTTTCTGGTTGTAGGGGCAAGTGCTTTGAGCAATAGCACCTATGAAGGCTACCGGTACTGTGGCTACACACACAGAGGGAGTGGGTGACCAGCACCACCACGCCCGACCGCCTTTGTCTCTCTCCCAGTTCTAGCGATGTTTACAACACCACCACCACCATCACTCCCCACACACACACACACAGTGCGCTAACCACTGCACCATCACTCCCCACTCACACAAACAGTGCGCTAACCACTGCACCACCACTCCCCACTCAGACACACAATGCCCTAACCACTGCTCCACCACTCCCCACTCACACACAGTGCGCTAACCACTGCACCACCACTCCCCACTCACACACAGTGCGCTAACCACTGCACCACCACTCCCCACACACACTCAACGTGTGCTAACCACTGCACCACCACTCCCCCCACACAAATTATTTCGCGACTCAATGCTGCCCTCTTGTGGTAAAAATTAGAATCTCACTCACCAACTCAACCCCTCACTCAACCACCCACCCACTCATCCAGACAAAGCTACCCCAGGTAGCCTCTAGCTGGCTGTGGGGGCAAGTGCTGTTACACAGACACTGACAAAGCTACCCCAGGTAGCCTCTAGCAGGGCTGTAGGGGCAAGTGCTGTTACACAAACACATACAAAGCTACCCCAGGTAGCCTCTAGCAGGGCTGTAGGGGCAAGTGCTGTTACACAAACACAGACAAAGCTACCTTAGGTAGCCTCTCGCAGGGCTGTAGGGGCAAGTGCTCTCACACAGATACAAACAAAGCTAACCCAGATAAATTCTAGCTGGGCTGTCGGGGCAAGTGCTGTCAAAACATACATAGACAAAGCTACCCCAGGTAGTCTCTAGCGGGGCTGTAGGGGCAAGTGCTCTCATACACAGACACAGACAAAGCTACCCCAGGTACCCTCTAGCAATGCTGTAGGGGCAAGTGCTATTACACAAACACAGACAAAGCTACCCCAGGTAGCCTCTAGCAGGGCTATAGGAGCAAGTGCTGTTACACAAACACAGACAAAGCTACCTTAGGTAGCCTCTCGCAGGGCTGTAGGGGCAAGTGCTGCCACACAG
This sequence comes from Petromyzon marinus, assembly GCF_048934315.1. Classification (NCBI taxonomy): domain Eukaryota; kingdom Metazoa; phylum Chordata; class Hyperoartia; order Petromyzontiformes; family Petromyzontidae; genus Petromyzon; species Petromyzon marinus. Next base: position 119,502 of record NW_027422794.1, read on the forward strand.
ATACAAAAAAGCTAACCCAGATAAATTCTAGCAGGGCTGTAGGGGCAAGTGCTGTCAAAACATACATAGACAAACCTACCCCAGGTAGCCTCTAGCTGGTTGTCGGGGCAAATGTTGTCACAGAGACACAGACAAAGCTACCCCAGGTAGACTCTTTCTGGTTGTAGGGGCAAGTGCTGTGAGCAATAGCGCCTATGAAGGCTACCGGCACTGTGGCTACACACACAGAGGGAGTGGGTGGCCAGCACCACCACGCCCGACCGCCTTTGTCTCTCTCCCAGCTCTAGCGATGTTTACAACACCACCACCACCATCACTCCCCACACACACACACAGTGCGCTAACCACTGCACCATCACTCCCCACTCACACACACAGTGCGCTAACCACTGCACCACCACTCCCCACTCAGACACACAATGCCCTAACCACTGCTCCACCACTCCCCACTCACACAGAGTGCGCTAACCACTGCACCACCACTCCCCACTCACACACAGTGCGCTAACCACTGCACCACCACTCACACACAGTGCGCTAACCACTGCACCACCACTCCCCACACACTCAACGTGCGCTAACCACTGCACCACCACTCCCCCCACACAAATTTTTTCGTGACTCAATGCTGCCCTCTTGTGGTAAAAAACTAGAATTTCACTCACAAACTCACCCACTCACCCACCCATTCATCCAGACAAAGCTACCCCACGTAGCCTCTAGCTGGTTGTAGGGGCAAGTGCTGTTCCACAGACACTGACAAAGCTACCCCAGGTAGCCTTTGGCAGAGCTGTAGGGGCAAGTGCTGTTACATAGACACAGACAAAGGTACCCCATGGAGCCTCTAGCGGGGCTGTAGGGGCAAGTGCTCTCATACACAGACACAGACACAGCTACCCCAGGTACCCTCTAGCAATGCTATAGGGGCAAGTGCTGTTACACAAACACAGAAAAAGCTACCCCAGGTAGCCTCTAGCAGGGCTTTAGGGGCAAGTGCTGTTACACAAGCACAGACAAAGCTACCTTAGGTAGCCTCTCGCAGGGCTGTAGGGGCAATTGCTGCCACACAGATAAAAAAAGCTAACCCAGATAAATTCTAGCAGGGCTGTAGGGGCAAGTGCTGTCAAAACATACATAGACAAAGCTACACCAGGTAGCCTCTAGCTGGTTGTCGGGGCAAATGTTGTCACAGAGACACAGACAAAGCTACCCCAGGTAGACTCTTTCTGGTTGTAGGGGCAAGTGCTTTGAGCAATAGCACCTATGAAGGCTACCGGCACTGTGGCTACACACACAGGGAGTGGGTGGCCAGCACCACAACGCCCGACCGACTTTGTCTCTCTCCCAGTTCTAGCGATGTTTACAACACCACCACCACCATCACTCCCCACACACACACACACACAGTGCACTAACCACTGCACCATCACTCCCCACTCACACACACATTGCCCTAACCACTGCTCCACCACTCCCCACTCACACACAGTGCGCTAACCACTGCACCACCACTCCCCACTCACACACAGTGCGCTAACCACTGCACCACCACTCCCCACACACACTCAACGTGCGCTAACCACTGCACCACCACTCCCCCCACACAAATTATGTCGCGACTCAATGCTGCCCTCTTGTGGTAAAAACTAGAATCTCACTCACCAACTCACCCCCTCACTCAACCACCCACCCACTCATCCAGACAAAGCTACCCCAGGTAGCCTCTAGCTGGCTGTGGGGGCAAGTGCTGTTCCACAGACACTGACAAAGCTACCCCAGGTAGCCTTTGGCAGGGCTGTAGGGGCAAGTGCTTTTACATAGACACAGACAAAGCTACCCCAGGTAGCCTCTAGCGCGGCAGTAGAGGCTAGTGCTGTTACACACAGAGAAAGCTACCCCGGGTAGCCTCTAGCAGGGCTGTAGGGGCAAGTGCTGTTACACAAACACAGAAAAAGCTACCTTAGGTAGCCTCTCGCAGGGCTGTAGGGGCAAGTGCTCTCACACAGATACATACAAAGCTAACCCAGATAAATTCTAGCAGGGCTGACGGGGCAAATGCTGTCAAAACATACATAGACAAAGTTACCCCAGGTAGCCTCTAGCGGGGCTGTAGGGGCAAGTGCTCTCATACACAGACACAGAGAAAGCTACCCCAGGTACCCTTTAGCAATGCTGTAGGGGCAAGTGCTGTTACACAAACACAGACAAAGCTTCCCCAGGTAGACTCTTTCTGGTTGTAGGGGCAAGTGCTTTGAGCAATAGCACCTATGAAGGCTACCAGCACTGTGGCTACACACACAGAGGGAGTGGGTGGCCAGCACCACCACGCCCGACCGCCTTTGTCTCTCTCCCAGTTCTAGCGATGTTTACAACACCACCATCACTCCCCACACACACACACAGTGCGCTAACCACTGTATCATCACTCCCCACTCACACACACAGTGCGCTAACCACTGCACCACCACTCCCCACTCAGACACACAATGCGCTAACCACTGCACCACCACTCCCCACTCACACACAGTGCGCTAACCACTGCACCACCACTCCCCACTCAGACACACAATGCCTTAAGCACTGCTCCACCACTCCCCACTCACATACAGTGCGCTAACCACTGCACCACCACTCCCCACTCACACACAGTGCGCTAACCACTGCACCACCACTCCCCACACACACACAGTGTGCTAACCACTGCACCACCACTCCCCACTCACACACTGCGCTAACCACTGCACCACCACTCCCCACTCACACACAGTGCGCTAACCACTGCACCACCACTCCGCACACACACTCAACGTGCGCTAACCACTGTACCACCGCTCCTCCCACACAAATTATTTCGCGACTCACTGCTGCCCTCTTGTGGTACAAAACTAGAATCTCACTCACCAACTCACCCACTCACCCACCCACCCATTCATCCAGACAAAGCTACCCCACGTAGCCTCTAGCTGGTTGTAGGGGCAAGTGCTGTTCCACAGACACTGACAAAGCTACCCCAGGTAGCCTTTGGCAGGGCTGTAGGGGCAAGTGCTGTTACATAGACACAGACAAAGGTACCCCAGGTAGCCTCTAGCGGGGCTGTAGGGGCAAGTGCTCTCACACAGATACAAACAAAGCTAACCCAGATAAATTCTAGCAGGGCTGTCGGGGCAAGTGCTGTCAAAACATACTTAGACAAAGCTACCCCAGGTAGCCTCTAGCGGTGCTGTAGGGGCAAGTGCTCTCATACACAGACACAGACAAATCTACCCTAGGTACCCTCTAGCAATGCTGTAGGGGCAAGTGCTGTTACACAAACACAGACAAAGCTACACCAGGTAGCCTCTAGCAGGGCTATAGGGGCAAGTGCTGTTACACAAACACAGACAAAGCTACCTTAGGTAGCCTCTCGCAGGGCTGTAGGGGCAATTGCTGCCACACAGATACAAAAAAGCTAACCCAGATAAATACTAGCAGTGCTGTAGGGGCAAGTGCTGTCAAAACATACATAGACAAAGCTACCCCAGGTAGCCTCTAGCTGGTTGTCGGGGCAAATGTTGTCACAGAGACACAGACAAAGCTACCCCAGGTAGAATCTTTCTGGTTGTAGGGACAAGTGCTTTGAGCAATAGCACCTATGAAGGCTACCGTCACAGTGACTACACACACAGAGGGAGTGGGTGGCCACCACCACCACGCCCGACCGCCTTTGTCTCTCTCCCAGTTCTAGCGATGTTTACAACACCACCACCACCATCACTCCCCACACACACACACAGTGCGCTAACCACTGCACCATCATTCCCCACTCACACACACAGTGCGCTAACCACTGCACCACCACTCCCCACTCAGACACACAATGCCCTAACCACTGCTCCACCACTCCCCACTCACATACAGTGCGCTAACCACTGCACCACCACTCCCCACTCACACACAGTGCGCTAACCACTGCACCACCACTCCCCACACACACACAGTGCGCTAACCACTGCACCACCACTCCCCACTCACACACAGTGCGCTAACCACTGCACCACCACTCCCCACTCACACACAGTGCGCTAACCACTGCACCACCACTCCGCACACACACTCAACGTGCGCTAACCACTGCACCACCGCTCCTCCCACACAAATTATTTCGCGACTCACTGCTGCCCTCTTGTGGTACAAAACTAGAATCTCACTCACCAACTCACCCACTCACCCTCCCACCCATTCATCCAGACAAAGCTACCCCACGTAGCCTCTAGCTGGTTGTAGGGGCAAGTGCTGTTCCACAGACACTGACAAAGCTACCCCCGGTAGCCTTTGGCAGGGCTGTAGGGGCAAGTGCTGTTACATAGACACAGACAAAGGTACCCCAGGTAGCCTCTAGCGGGGCTGTAGGGGCAAGTGCTCTCACACAGATACAAACAAAGCTAACCCAGATAAATTCTAGCAGGGCTGTCGGGGCAAGTGCTGTCAAAACATACATAGACAAAGTTACCCCAGGTAGCCTCTAGCGGGGCTGTAGGGGCAAGTGCTCTCATACACAGACACAGACAAAGCTACCCCAGGTACCCTCTAGCAATGCTGTAGGGGCAAGTGCTGTTACACAAACACAGACAAAGCTACCCCAGGTAGCCTCTATGAGGGCTAAAAGGGGCAAGTGCTGTTACACAAACACAGACAAAACTACCTTGGGTAGCCTCTCGCAGGGCTGTAGGGGCAATTGCTGCCACACAGATACAAAAAAGCTAACCCAGATAAATTCTAGCAGTGCTGTAGGGGCAAGTGCTGTCAAAACATACATAGACAAAGCTACCCCAGGTAGCCTCTAGCTGGTTGTCGGGGCAAATGTTGTCACAGCGACACAGACAAAGCTACCCCAGGTAGAATCTTTCTGGTTGTAGGGGCAAGTGCTTTGAGCAATAGCACCTATGAAGGCTACCGTCACTGTGGCTACACACACAGAGGGAGTGGGTGGCCAGCACCACCACGCCCGACCGCCTTTGTCTCTCTCCCAGTTCTAGTGATGTTTACAACACCACCACCACCATCACTCCCCACACACACACACACAGTGCGCTAACCACTGCACCATCACTCCCCACTCACACACACAGTGCGCTAACCACTGCACCACCACTCCCCACTCAGACACACAATGCCCTAACCACTGCTCCACCACTCCCCACTCACACAGAGTGCGCTAACCACTGCACGAACCACTTCCCACTCACACACAGTGCGCTAACCACTGCACCACCACTCCCCACACACACTCAACGTGCGCTAACCACTGCACCACCACTCCCAACACACAAATTATTTCGCGACTCAATGCTGCCCTCTTGTGGTAAAAAACTAGAATCTCACTCACCAACTCACCCACTCACCCACCCACCCATTCATCCAGACAAAGCTACCCCACGTAGCCTCTAGCTGGTTGTAGGGGCAAGTGCTGTTCCACAGACACTGACAAAGCTACCCCAGGTAGCCTTTGGCAGGGCTGTAGGGGCAAGTGCTGTGAGCAATAGCACCTATGAAGGCTACCGGCACTGTGGCTACACACACAGAGGGAGTGGGTGGCCAGCACCACCACGCCCGACCGCCTTTGTCTCTCTCCCAGTTCGAGCGATGTTTACAACACCACCACCACCATCACTCCCCACACACACACACAGTGCGCTAACCACTGCACCATCACTCCCCACTCACACACACAGTGCGCTAACCACTGCACCACCACTCCCCACTCAGACACACAATGCCCTAACCACTGCTCCACCACTCCCCACTCACACAGAGTGCGATAACCACTGCACCACCACTCCCCACTCACACACAGTGCGCTAACCACTGCACCACCACTCCCCACTCAGACACACAATGCCCTAACCACTGCTCCACCACTCCCCACTCACACAGAGTGCGCTAACCACTGCACCACCACTCCCCACTCACACACAGTGCGCTAACCACTGCACCACCACTCCCCACTCACACACAGTGCGCTAACCACTGCACCACCACTCCGCACACACACTCAACGTGCGCTAACCACTGCACCACCGCTCCTCCCACACAAATTATTTCGCGACTCACTGCTGCCCTCTTGTGGTACAAAACTAGAATCTCACTCACCAACTCACCCACTCACCCACCCACCCATTCATCCAGACAAAGCTACCCCACGTAGCCTCTAGCTGGTTGTAGGGGCAAGTGCTGTTCCACAGACACTGACAAAGCTACCCCAGGTAGCCTTTGGCAGGGCTGTAGGGGCAAGTGCTGTTACATAGACACAGACAAAGGTACCCCAGGTAGCCTCTAGCGGGGCTGTAGGTGCAAGAGCTCTCATACAGATACAAACAAAGCTAACCCAGATAAATTCTAGCAGGGCTGTCGGGCAGGTGCTGTCAAAACATACATAGACAAAGCTACCCCAGGTAGCCTCTAGCCGGGCTGTAGGGGCAAGTGCTCTCATACACAGACACAGACAAAGCTACCCCAGGTACCCTCTAGCAATGCTGTAGGGGCAAGTGCTGTTACACAAACACAGACAAAGCTACCCCAGGTAGCCTCTATGAGGGCTAAAAGGGGCAAGTGCTGTTACACAAACACAGACAAAACTACCTTGGGTAGCCTCTCGCAGGGCTGTAGGGGCAATTGCTGCCACACAGATACAAAAAAGCTAACCCAGATAAATTCTAGCAGTGCTGTAGGGGCAAGTGCTGTCAAAACATACATAGACAAAGCTACCCCAGGTAGCCTCTAGCTGGTTGTCGGGGCAAATGTTGTCACAGCGACACAGACAAAGCTACCCCAGGTAGAATCTTTCTGGTTGTAGGGGCAAGTGCTTTGAGCAATAGCACCTATGAAGGCTACCGTCACTGTGGCTACACACACAGAGGGAGTGGGTGGCCAGCACCACCACGCCCGACCGCCTTTGTCTCTCTCCCAGTTCTAGCGATGTTTACAACACCACCACCACCATCACTCCCCACACACACACACACAGTGCGCTAACCACTGCACCATCACTCCCCACTCACACAAACAGTGCGCTAACCACTGCACCACCACTCCCCACTCAGACACACAATGCCCTAACCACTGCTCCACCACTCCCCACTCACACAGAGTGCGCTAACCACTGCACCACCACTCCCCACTCACACACAGTGCGCTAACCACTGCACCACCACTCACACACAGTGCGCTAACCACTGCACCACCACTCCCCACACACTCAACGTGCGCTAACCACTGCACCACCACTCCCCGGGGGACGGCCCGGGGGACGGCCCGGGGGACGGCCCGGGGGACGGCCCGGGGGACGGCCCGGGGGACGGCCCGGGGGACGGCCCGGGGGACGGCCCGGGGGACGGCCCGGGGGACGGCCCGGGGGACGGCCCGGGGGACGGCCCGGGGGACGGCCCGGGGGACGGCCCGGGGACCGGCCCGGGGACCGGCCCGGGGACCGGCCCGGGGGACGGCCCGGGGGACGGCCCGGGGGACGGCCCGGGGGACGGCCCGGGGGAAGGCCCGGGGACCGGCCCGGGGGACGGCCCGGGGACCGGCCCGGGGACCGGCCCGGGGACCGGCCCGGGGACCGGCCCGGGGACCGGCCCGGGTGACGGCCCGGGTGACGGCCCGGGTGACGGCCCGGGGACCGGCCCGGGTGACGGCCCGGGTGACGGCCCGGGGGACGGCCCGGGGGACGGCCCGGGGGACGGCCCGGGGGACGGCCCGGGGGACGGCCCGGGGGACGGGCCGGGGGACGGGCCGGGGGACGGCCCGGGGGACGGCCCGGGGGACGGCCCGGGGGACGGCCCGGGGGACGGCCCGGGGGACGGGCCCGGGGGACGGCCCGGGGGACGGCCCGGGGGACGGCCCGGGGGACGGCCCGGGGGACGGCCCGGGGGACGGCCCGGGGGACGGCCCGGGGGACGGCCCGGGGGACGGCCCGGGGGACGGCCCGGGGGACGGCCCGGGGGACGGCCCGGGGGACGGCCCGGGGGACGGCCCGGGGGACGGCCCGGGGGACGGCCCGGGGGACGGCCCGGGGGACGGCCCGGGGGACGGCCCGGGGGACGGCCCGGGGGACGGCCCGGGGGACGGCCCGGGGGACGGCCCGGGGGACGGCCCCGGGGGACGGCCCGGGGGACGGCCCGGGGGACGGCCCGGGGGACGGCCCGGGGGACGGCCCGGGGGACGGCCCGGGGGACGGCCCGGGGACCGGCCCGGGGACCGGCCCGGGGACCGGCCCGGGGGACCGGCCCGGGGGACGGCCCGGGGGACGGCCCGGGGGACGGCCCGGGGGACGGCCCGGGGACGGCCCGGGGACGGCCCGGGGGACGGCCCGGGGGAAGGCCCGGGGACCGGCCCGGGGGACGGCCCGGGGACCGGCCCGGGGACCGGCCCGGGGACCGGCCCGGGGACCGGCCCGGGGACCGGCCCGGGTGACGGCCCGGGTGACGGCCCGGGTGACGGCCCGGGGGACCGGCCCGGGGACGGCCCGGGTGACGGCCCGGGGGACGGCCCGGGGGACGGCCCGGGGGACGGCCCGGGGGACGGCCCGGGGGACGGCCCGGGGGACGGCCCGGGGGACGGCCCGGGGGACGGCCCGGGGGACGGCCCGGGGGACGGCCCGGGGACGGCCCGGGGACGGCCCGGGGGACGGCCCGGGGGACGGCCCGGGGGACGGCCCGGGGGACGGCCCGGGGGACGGCCCGGGGGACGGCCCGGGGGACGGCCCGGGGGACGGCCCGGGGGACGGCCCGGGGGACGGCCCGGGGGACGGCCCGGGGGACGGCCCGGGGGACGGCCCGGGGGACGGCCCGGGGGACGGCCCGGGGGACGGCCCGGGGGACGGCCCGGGGGACGGCCCGGGGGACGGCCCGGGGGACGGCCCGGGGGACGGCCCGGGGGACGGCCCGGGGGACGGCCCGGGGGACGGCCCGGGGGACGGCCCGGGGGACGGCCCGGGGGACGGCCCGGGGGACGGCCCGGGGGACGGCCCGGGGGACGGCCCGGGGGACGGCCCGGGGGACGGCCCGCGGGACGGCCCGGGGGACGGCCCGGGGGACGGCCCGGGGGACGGCCCGGGGGACGGCCCGGGGGACGGCCCGGGGGACGGCCCGGGGGACGGCCCGGGGGACGGCCCGGGGGACGGCCCGGGGGACGGCCCGGGGGACGGCCCGGGGGACGGCCCGGGGGACGGCCCGGGGACGGCCCGGGGGACGGCCCGGGGGACGGCCCGGGGGACGGCCCGGGGGACGGCCCGGGGGACGGCCCGGGGGACGGCCCGCGGGACGGCCCGGAGGACGGCCCGGGGGACGGCCCGGGGGACGGCCCGGGGGACGGCCCGGGGGACGGCCCGGGGGACGGCCCGGGGGACGGCCCGGGGGACGGCCCGGGGGACGGCCCGGGGGACGGCCCGGGGGACGGCCCGGGGGACGGCCCGGGGGACGGCCCGGGGGACGGCCCGGGGGACGGCCCGGGGGACGGCCCGGGGGACGGCCCGGGGGACGGCCCGGGGGACGGCCCGGGGGACGGCCCCGGGGACGGCCCGGGGGACGGCCCCGGGGACGGCCCGGGGGACGGCCCGGGGGACGGCCCGGGGGACGGCCCGGGGGACGGCCCGGGGGACGGCCCGGGGGACGGCCCGGGGACCGGCCCGGGGACCGGCCAGGGGACCGGCCCGGGGGACGGCCCGGGGGACGGCCCGGGGGACGGCCCGGGGGACGGCCCGGGGGACGGCCCGGGGGACGGCCCGGGGGACGGCCCGGGGGACGGCCCGGGGGAAGGCCCGGGGACCGGCCCGGGGGACGGCCCGGGGACCGGCCCGGGGACCGGCCCGGGGACCGGCCCGGGGACCGGCCCGGGTGACGGCCCGGGTGACGGCCCGGGTGACGGCCCGGGGGACGGCCCGGGGGACCGGCCCGGGGGACGGCCCGGGGACGGCCCGGGGGACGGCCCGGGGGACGGCCCGGGGGACGGCCCGGGGGACGGCCCGGGGGACGGCCCGGGGGACGGCCCGGGGGACGGCCCGGGGGACGGCCCGGGGGACGGCCCGGGGGACGGCCCGGGGGACGGCCCGGGGGACGGCCCGGGGGACGGCCCGGGGGACGGCCCGGGGGACGGCCCGGGGGACGGCGGGAGGCCCGGGGGAGGCCCGGGGACGGCCCGGGGGACGGCCCGGGGGGACGGCCCGGGGGACGGCCCGGGGGACGCCGGGGACGGCCCGGGGGACGGCCCGGGGGACGGCCCGGGGGACGGCCCGGGGGACGGCCCGGGGGACGGCCCGGGTGACGGCCCGGGGGACGGCCCGGAGGACGGCCCGGGGGACGGCCCGGGGGACGGCCCGGGGGACGGCCCGGGGGACGGCCCGGGGGACGGCCCCGGGGACGGCCCGGGGGACGGCCCGGGGGACGGCCCGGGGGACGGCCCGGGGGACGGCCCGGGGGACGGCCCGGGGGACGGCCCGGGGACCGGCCCGGGGACCGGCCCGGGGACCGGCCCGGGGGACGGCCCGGGGGACGGCCCGGGGGACGGCCCGGGGGACGGCCCGGGGGACGGCCCGGGGGACGGCCCGGGGGACGGCCCGGGGACCGGCCCGGGGACCGGCCCGGGGACCGGCCCGGGGGACGGCCCGGGGGACGGCCCGGGGGACGGCCCGGGGGACGGCCCGGGGGAAGGCCCGGGGACCGGCCCGGGGGACGGCCCGGGGACCGGCCCGGGGACCGGCCCGGGGACCGGCCCGGGGACCGGCCCGGGGACCGGCCCGGGTGACGGCCCGGGTGACGGCCCGGGTGACGGCCCGGGTGACGGCCCGGGTGACGGCCCGGGGGACGGCCCGGGGGACGGCCCGGGGGACGGCCCGGGGAACGGCCCGGGGGACGGCCCGGGGGACGGCCCGGGGGACGGCCCGGGGGACGGCCCGGGGGACGGCCCGGGGGACGGCCCGGGGGACGGCCCGGGGGACGGCCCGGGGGACGGCCCGGGGGACGGCCCGGGGGACGGCCCGGGGGACGGCCCGGGGGACGGCCCGGGGGACGGCCCGGGGGACGGCCCGGGGGACGGCCCGGGGGACGGCCCGGGGGACGGCCCGGGGGACGGCCCGGGGGACGGCCCGGGGGACGGCCCGGGGGACGGCCCGGGGGACGGCCCGGGGGACGGCCCGGGGGACGGCCCGGGGGACGGCCCGGGGGACGGCCCGGGGGACGGCCCGGGGGACGGCCCGGGGGACGGCCCGGGGGACGGCCCGGGGGACGGCCCGGGGGACGGCCCGGGGGACGGCCCGGGGGACGGCCCGGGGGACGGCCCGGGGGACGGCCCGGGGGACGGCCCGGGGGACGGCCCGGGGACGGCCCGGGGGACGGCCCGGGGACGGCCCGGGGGACGGCCCCGGGGGACGGCCCGGGGGACGGCCCGGGGGACGGCCCGGGGGACGGCCCGGGGGACGGCCCGGGGACCGGCCCGGGGACGGCCCGGGGACCGGCCCGGGGACCGGCCCGGGGACGGGGGACGGCCCGGGGGACGGCCCGGGGGACGGCCCGGGGGACGGCCCGGGGGACGGCCCGGGGGACGGCCCGGGGGACGGCCCGGGGGACGGCCCGGGGGACGGCCCGGGGGACGGCCCGGGGACCGCGGGACCGCCCGGGGGACCGGCCCGGGGACCGGCCCGGGGACCGGCCCGGGGACCGGCCCGGGGACCGGCCCGGGTGACGGCCCGGGTGACGGCCCGGGTGACGGCCCGGGGACCGGCCCGGGGGACGGCCCGGGGACGGCCCGGGGGACGGCCCGGGGGACGGCCCGGGGGACGGCCCGGGGGACGGCCCGGGGGACGGCCCGGGGGACGGCCCGGGGGACGGCCCGGGGGACGGCCCGGGGGACGGCCCGGGGGACGGCCCGGGGGACGGCCCGGGGGACGGCCCGGGGGACGGCCCGGGGGACGGCCCGGGGGACGGCCCGGGGGACGGCCCGGGGGACGGCCCGGGGGACGGCCCGGGGGACGGCCCGGGGGACGGCCCGGGGGACGGCCCGGGGGACGGCCCGGGGGACGGCCCGGGGGACGGCCCGGGGGACGGCCCGGGGGACGGCCCGGGGGACGGCCCGGGGGACGGCCCGGGGGACGGCCCGGGGGACGGCCCGGGGGACGGCCCGGGGGACGGCCCGGGGGACGGCCCGGGGGACGGCCCGGGGGACGGCCCGGGGGACGGCCCGGGGGACGGCCCGGGGGACGGCCCGGGGGACGGCCCGGGGGACGGCCCGGGGGACGGCCCGGGGGACCGGCCCGGGGGACGGCCCGGGGACGGCCCGGGGACCGGCCCGGGCCCGGGACCGGCCCGGGGGACGGCCCGGGGGACGGCCCGGGGGACGGCCCGGGGGACGGCCCGGGGGACGGCCCGGGGGACGGCCCGGGGGACGGCCCGGGGGACGGCCCGGGGGAAGGCCCGGGGACCGGCCCGGGGGACGGCCCGGGGACCGGCCCGGGGACCGGCCCGGGGACCGGCCCGGGGACCGGCCCGGGTGACGGCCCGGGTGACGGCCCGGGTGACGGCCCGGGGACCGGCCCGGGTGACGGCCCGGGTGACGGCCCGGGGGACGGCCCGGGGGACGGCCCGGGGGACGGCCCGGGGGACGGCCCGGGGGACGGCCCGAGGGACGGCCCGGGGGCCGGCCCGGGGGCCGGCCCGGGGGACGGCCCGGGGGACGGCCCGGGGGGGACGGCCCGGGGGACGGCCCGGGGGACGGCCCGGGGGACGGCCCGGGGGACGGCCCGGGGGACGGCCCGGGGGACGGCCCGGGGGACGGCCCGGGGGACGGCCCGGGGGACGGCCCGGGGGACGGCCCGGGGGACGGCCCGGGGGACGGCCCGGGGGACGGCCCGGGGGACGGCCCGGGGGACGGCCCGGGGGACGGCCCGGGGGACGGCCCGGGGGACGGCCCGGGGAGCGGCCCGGGGGACGGCCCGGGGGACGGCCCGGGGGACGGCCCGGGGGACGGCCCGGGACGGCCCGGCGGGACGGCCCGGGGGACGGCCCGGGGGACGGCCCGGGGGACGGCCCGGGGGACGGCCCGGGGGACGGCCCGGGGGACGGCCCGGGGGACGGCCCGGGGGACGGCCCGGGGGACGGCCCGGGGGACGGCCCGGGGGACGGCCCGGGGGACGGCCCGGGGGACGGCCCGGGGGACGGCCCGGGGGACGGCCCGGGGGACGGCCCCGGGGACGGCCCGGGGGACGGCCCGGGGGACGGCCCGGGGGACGGCCCGGGGGACGGCCCGGGGGACGGCCCGGGGACCGGCCCGGGGACCGGCCCGGGGGACCGGCCCGGGGGACGGCCCGGGGGACGGCCCGGGGGACGGCCCGGGGGACGGCCCGGGGGACGGCCCGGGGGACGGCCGGGGGACGGCCCGGGTGACGGCCCGGGTGACGGCCCGGGGGACGGCCCGGGGGACGGCCCGGGGGACGGCCCGGGGGACGGCCCGGGGGACGGCCCGGGGGACGGCCCGGGGGACGGCCCGGGGGACGGCCCGGGGGACGGCCCGGGGGACGGCCCGGGGGACGGCCCGGGGGACGGCCCGGGGGACGGCCCGGGGGACGGCCCGGGGGACGGCCCGGGGGACGGCCCGGGGGACGGCGCGGGGGACGGCCCGGGGGACGGCCCGGGGGACGGCCCGGGGGACGGCCCGGGGGACGGCCCGGGGGACGGCCCGGGGGACGGCCCGGGGGACGGCCCGGGGGACGGCCCGGGGACGGCCCGGGGGACGGCCCGGGGGACGGCCCGGGGGACGGCCCGGGGGACGGCCCCGGGGACGGCCCGGGGGACGGCCCGGGGGACGGCCCGGGGGACGGCCCGGGGGACGGCCCGGGGGACGGCCCGGGGGACGGCCCGGGGACCGGCCCGGGGACCGGCCCGGGGACCGGCCCGGGGGACGGCCCGGGGGACGGCCCGGGGGACGGCCCGGGGGACGGCCCGGGGGACGGCCCGGGGGACGGCCCGGGGACCGGCCCGGGGACCGGCCCGGGGACCGGCCCGGGGGACGGCCCGGGGGACGGCCCGGGGGACGGCCCGGGGGACGGCCCGGGGGAAGGCCCGGGGACCGGCCCGGGGGACGGCCCGGGGACCGGCCCGGGGACCGGCCCGGGGACCGGCCCGGGGACCGGCCCGGGTGACGGCCCGGGTGACGGCCCGGGTGACGGCCCGGGTGACGGCCCGGGTGACGGCCCGGGTGACGGCCCGGGGGACGGCCCGGGGGACGGCCCGGGGGACGGCCCGGGGGACGGCCCGGGGGACGGCCCGGGGGACGGCCCGGGGGACGGCCCGGGGGACGGCCCAGGGGACGGCCCGGGGGACGGCCCGGGGGACGGCCCGGGGGACGGCCCGGGGGACGGCCCGGGGGACGGCCCGGGGGACGGCCCGGGGGACGGCCCGGGGGACGGCCCGGGGGACGGCCCGGGGGACGGCCCGGGGGACGGCCCGGGGGACGGCCCGGGGGACGGCCCGGGGGACGGCCCGGGGGACGGCCCGGGGGACGGCCCGGGGGACGGCCCGGGGGACGGCCCGGGGGACGGCCCGGGGGACGGCCCGGGGGACGGCCCGGGGGACGGCCCGGGGGACGGCCCGGGGGACGGCCCGGGGGACGGCCCGGGGGACGGCCCGGGGGACGGCCCGGGGGACGGCCCGGGGGACGGCCCGGGGGACGGCCCGGGGGACGGCCCGGGGGACGGCCCGGGGGACGGCCCGGGGACGGCCCGGGGGACGGCCCGGGGGACGGCCCGGGGGACGGCCCGGGGGACGGCCCGGGGGACGGCCCGGGGGACGGCCCGGGGGACGGCCCGGGGGACGGCCCGGGGGACGGCCCGGGGGACGGCCCGGGGGACGGCCCGGGGGACGGCCCGGGGACCGGCCCGGGGACCGGCCCGGGGACCGGCCCGGGGGACGGCCCGGGGGACGGCCCGGGGGACGGCCCGGGGGACGGCCCGGGGGACGGCCCGGGGGACGGCCCGGGGGACGGCCCGGGGGACGGCCCGGGGGACGGCCCGGGGACCGGCCCGGGGACGGCCCGGGGACCGGCCCGGGGACCGGCCCGGGGACCGGCCCGGGTGACGGCCCGGGTGACGGCCCGGGACGGCCGGTGACGGCCCGGGTGACGGCCCGGGGACCGGCCCGGGTGACGGCCCGGGGGACGGCCCGGGGGACGGCCCGGGGGACGGCCCGGGGGACGGCCCGGGGGACGGCCCGGGGGACGGCCCGGGGGACGGCCCGGGGGACGGCCCGGGGGACGGCCCGGGGGACGGCCCGGGGGACGGCCCGGGGGACGGCCCGGGGGACGGCCCGGGGGACGGCCCGGGGGACGGCCCGGGGGACGGCCCGGGGGACGGCCCGGGGGACGGCCCGGGGGACGGCCCGGGGGACGGCCCGGGGGACGGCCCGGGGGACGGCCCGGGGGACGGCCCGGGGGACGGCCCGGGGACGGCCCGGGGGACGGCCCGGGGGACGGCCCGGGGGACGGCCCGGGGGACGGCCCGGGGGACGGCCCGGGGGACGGCCCGGGGGACGGCCCGGGGGACGGCCCGGGGGACGGCCCGGGGGACGGCCCGGGGGACGGCCCGGGGGACGGCCCGGGGGACGGCCCGGGGGACGGCCCGGGGGACGGCCCGGGGGACGGCCCGGGGGACGGCCCGGGGGACGGCCCGGGGGACGGCCCGGGGGACGGCCCGGGGGACGGCCCGGGGGACGGCCCGGGGGACGGCCCGGGGGACGGCCCCGGGGACGGCCCGGGGGACGGCCCGGGGGACGGCCCGGGGGACGGCCCGGGGGACGGCCCGGGGGACGGCCCGGGGACCGGCCCGGGGACCGGCCCGGGGACCGGCCCGGGGGACGGCCCGGGGGACGGCCCGGGGGACGGCCCGGGGGACGGCCCGGGGGACGGCCCGGGGGACGGCCCGGGGGACGGCCCGGGGGACGGCCCGGGGGAAGGCCCGGGGACCGGCCCGGGGGACGGCCCGGGGACCGGCCCGGGGACCGGCCCGGGGACCGGCCCGGGGACCGGCCCGGGGACCGGCCCGGGGACCGGCCCGGGTGACGGCCCGGGTGACGGCCCGGGTGACGGCCCGGGGGACGGCCCGGGGGACGGCCCGGGGGACGGCCCGGGGACGGCCCGGGGGGACGGCCCGGGGGACGGCCCGGGGGACGGCCCGGGGGACGGCCCGGGGGACGGCCCGGGGGACGGCCCGGGGGACGGCCCGGGGGACGGCCCGGGGGACGGCCCGGGGGACGGCCCGGGGGACGGCCCGGGGGACGGCCCGGGGGACGGCCCGGGGGACGGCCCGGGGTACGGCCCGGGGGACGGCCCGGGGGACGGCCCCGGGGGACGGCCCGGGGGACGGCCCCGGGGGACGGCCCGGGGGACGGCCCGGGGGACGGCCCGGGGGACGGCCCGGGGGACGGCCCGGGGGACGGCCCGGGGGACGGCCCGGGGGACGGCCCGGGGGACGGCCCGGGGGACGGCCCGGGGGACGGCCCGGGGGACGGACCGGGGGACGGCCCGGGGGACGGCCCGGGGGACGGCCCGGGGGACGGCCCGGGGGACGGCCCGGGGGACGGCCCGGGGGACGGCCCGGGGGACGGCCCGGGGGACGGCCCGGGGGACGGCCCGGGGGACGGCCCGGGGGACGGCCCGGGGGACGGCCCGGGGACGGCCCGGGGACCGGCCCGGGGACCGGCCCGGGGGACGGCCCGGGGGACGGCCCGGGGGACGGCCCGGGGGACGGCCCGGGGGACGGCCCGGGGGACGGCCCGGGGGACGGCCCGGGGGACGGCCCGGGGGAAGGCCCGGGGACCGGCCCGGGGGACGGCCCAGGGACCGGCCCGGGGACCGGCCCGGGGACCGGCCCGGGGACCGGCCCGGGGACCGGCCCGGGTGACGGCCCGGGTGACGGCCCGGGTGACGGCCCGGGGGACGGCCCGGGGGACGGCCCGGGGGACGGCCCGGGGGACGGCCCGGGGGACGGCCCGGGGGACGGCCCGGGGGACGGCCCGGGGGACGGCCCGGGGGACGGCCCGGGGGACGGCCCGGGGGACGGCCCGGGGGACGGCCCGGGGGACGGCCCGGGGGACGGCCCGGGGGACGGCCCGGGGGACGGCCCCGGGGACGGCCCGGGGGACGGCCCGGGGGACGGCCCGGGGGACGGCCCGGGGGACGGCCCGGGGGACGGCCCGGGGACCGGCCCGGGGACCGGCCCGGGGACCGGCCCGGGGGACGGCCCGGGGGACGGCCCGGGGGACGGCCCGGGGGACGGCCCGGGGGACGGCCCGGGGGACGGCCCGGGGGACGGCCCGGGGGACGGCCCGGGGGAAGGCCCGGGGACCGGCCCGGGGGACGGCCCGGGGACCGGCCCGGGGACCGGCCCGGGGACCGGCCCGGGGACCGGCCCGGGGACCGGCCCGGGTGACGGCCCGGGTGACGGCCCGGGGGACGGCCCGGGGTGACGGCCCGGGGGACGGCCCGGGGGACGGCCCGGGGGACGGCCCCGGGGGACGGCCCGGGGGACGGCCCGGGGGACGGCCCGGGGGACGGCCCGGGGGACGGCCCGGGGGACGGCCCGGGGGACGGCCCGGGGGACGGCCCGGGGGACGGCCCGGGGGACGGCCCGGGGGACGGCCCGGGGGACGGCCCGGGGGACGGCCCGGGGGACGGCCCGGGGGACGGCCCGGGGGACGGCCCGGGGGACGGCCCGGGGGACGGCCCGGGGGACGGCCCGGGGGACGGCCCGGGGACGGCCCGGGGGACGGCCCGGGGGACGGCCCGGGGGACGGCCCGGGGGACGGCCCGGGGGACGGCCCGGGGGACGGCCCGGGGACCGGCCCGGGGACCGGCCCGGGGGACCGGCCCGGGGGACGGCCCGGGGGACGGCCCGGGGGACGGCCCGGGGGACGGCCCAAGGGACGGCCCGGGGGACGGCCCGGGGGACGGCCCGGGGGACGGCCCGGGGGAAGGCCCGGGGACCGGCCCGGGGGACGGCCCGGGGGGACCGGCCCGGGGACCGGCCCGGGGACCGGCCCGGGGACCGGCCCGGGGGACGGCCCGGGTGACGGCCCGGGTGACGGCCCGGGTGACGGCCCGGGTGACGGCCCGGGGGACGGCCCGGGGGACGGCCCGGGGGACGGCCCGGGGGACGGCCCGGGGGACGGCCCGGGGGACGGCCCGGGGGACGGCCCCGGGGGACGGCCCGGGGGACGGCCCGGGGGACGGCCCGGGGACGGCCCGGGGGACGGCCCGGGGGACGGCCCGGGGGACGGCCCGGGGGACGGCCCGGGGGACGGCCCGGGGGACGGCCCGGGGACGGCCCGGGGGACGGCCCGGGGGACGGCCCGGGGGACGGCCCGGGGGACGGCCCGGGGGACGGCCCGGGGGACGGCCCGGGGGACGGCCCGGGGACGGCCCGGGGGACGGCCCGGGGGACGGCCCGGGGGACGGCCCGGGGGACGGCCCGGGGGACGGCCCGGGGGACGGCCCGGGGGACGGCCCGGGGGACGGCCCGGGGGACGGCCCGGGGGACGGCCCGGGGGACGGCCCGGGGGACGGCCCGGGGGACGGCCCGGGGGACGGCCCGGGGGACGGCCCGGGGGACGGCCCGGGGGACGGCCCGGGGGACGGCCCGGGGGACGGCCCGGGGGACGGCCCGGGGAACCCCGGGACGGCCCGGGGGACGGCCCGGGGGACGGCCCGGGGGACGGCCCGGGGGACGGCCCGGGGGACGGCCCGGGGGACGGCCCGGGGGACGGCCCGGGGGACGGCCCGGGGGACGGCCCCGGGGGACGGGCCCGGGGGACGGCCCGGGGGAACGCCCGGGGGAACGGCCCGGGGG